>NW_012103120.1:1314064-1352076 GCF_000951045.1 Mandrillus leucophaeus | reverse complement strand
AATTTTTGTATTTTTAGTAGAGATGAAGTTTCACCATGTTGGGCAGGCTAGTCTTGAACTCTTGACCTCAAGTGATCTGCCTGCCTAGGCCTCCCAAAGTGCGAAAGTGTTAGGATTACAGGCATGAACCACAGCACCCAGCCTTTTGCCCACTTTTTAATGTTTTTAATTTGCTTAAGTTCCTTGTAGATTCTGGACATTAGACTTTTGTCGTTAGATTACAAAGTTTTCTCCCATTCTGTAGGTAGTCTGTTTGTGCTGAGAAGTTTATTTTGCTGTACAGAAGGTCTTTAGTTTAATTAGATCCCATTTGTCAATTTTTGCTTTTGTTGCAATTGCTTTTGGTGGTTTAATCATAAAATCTTTGCCCATGCCTATGTCCTTAATGGTATTGCCTAGGTTTTCTTCTAGGATTTTTATAGTTTTGGATTTTACATTTAAATTTTTAAGCCATCTAGAGTTAATTTTTGTATAAGGTGTAAGGAAGGGGTCCAATTTCAATTTTCTGCACATGGCTGGCCAGTTCTCACAGCACAATTTATTAAATAGGGAATCCTTTCCCCATTGCTTGTTTTTGTCAGGCTTCTCAAAGATCAGATGGTTGTATATGTGCAGTTTTATTTCTGAGTTCTCTGTTCTGTTCCATTGGTGCATGTGCCTGTTTTTGTTCCAGTACCATGCTGTGTTGTTTACTGTAGCCTTGGAGTATAGTTTGAAGTGGGGCAGTGTGATGCCTTCAGCTTTGTTCTTTTTGCTTGGGATTGTGTTGGCTATATGAGCTCTTTTTTGGTTTCATATGAATTTAATTTTTTTTTCTAATTCTGTGAAGAATGTCAAGGGCAGTTTAATAGGAATAGCATTGAATCTATAAATTACTTTGGGCAGTATGGCCATTTTCACAATACTGATTTTTCCTGTCTATGACTTTGAAATGTTTTTCCATTTGTTTGTGTCCTCTGATTTCCTTGAGCAGTGGTTTGTAGTTCTCTTTGAAAATTTCCTTCACTACCCTTGTTAGCTGTATCTTTAGGTATTTTATTATCTTTGTGGTAATTGTGGCTGGGAGTTCATTCATGATTTGGCTCTTTGCTTGTTTGTTGTTGGTGTATAGGAATGTTTGTGATTTCTGCACATCGATTTTGTGCAATCATTTTTCTTGCAAGCTCTGATGTTAGTAATACCATAAAGGCTGGAAATTCCTGATAAATTTTCATGAACTTACCTTTGATACCACAGACATTATATTATTAAATGATAGATACATTCGTGATGTTATCCATATGTGGTAATATTGTTGAACTATGTCCTTTCTGGTTTTTATCATGGAAATTTGTATTCCCATTAATCTATAAAATTATTCTATAGAGGACCAAAACCCTTTTTAATATAATATGTTCAAAAATCCAGTTGAATTAAGAGAATTATCTAAATTATCTTCTTGGGGTAATGGACCCAAGGTGGATGTGTATAGTTAATGGGACAAGAGGCAGATGATTCTGCATTTTCTTCCCCATGTTCGGAAATGGATGCTCCCTGGCATGTGAAAAAACAGTTAAAGGCACAGTATTTAAGAAAAACTTATCAGCATGTTTGAAATCATTATCAAAAATTGCTTTACATGATCAAAGTGCCTTGATAACTTTATATGATGAAATGCCATTATCTTTCACTGAAAAATCTTCAAAAACTTTTAGTCTCTGAAATTAAACTTATGTCTGTCATAGGATTTAGGACCCAAATCAGGGAACCCTATAAGCTATTACAACTTTGCTTCCCAATTCTCTGTGGTCATTGTTTCTTTATAGGTAGCTTCAGCTCTAAGAAGATTTGCTCATGTTTTGAACTGAGACTTTCACTAAGCACTTACTCTGTGTCAGGCCCTCTGGTAGGTTTTAGGGAAATAAAGAGATGAGTAAGATTCAGTCCCTGTCCTTGAGGTTGTCACACAGTCTAATGGGAAAGGCAAACATGCAGCTAATTATAATTACAATGTGCTAAATAATAAAATGAAAAATATGAATAAGGTACTGTGGGAGATGTGATAGTAATTAATTCTGCCTAGAAGTGGTGACAAGAAGACATGGCTAGAAATGAAAATGAAAACTCTATAAAGTTAGTGTAATAGGGCTAATATTTTTAGATTATTATAGCTAAGACGTTTTATATACCTTCACTCTCTCTGTCAAGTAAGTGGGCAAAATGAACATTGGCTTTGGAAGAAGAAAATGGAAGTGGAAATTTGGCTCCTTCAGCTTTTCTGGGAAGCAAGGAAAGGAGAAGGAAAAACAGAAAGGCAAGGAGATCAATTGCCAGATTTAATCCACTCCCAATCCAGGACTGATCTAGGTCGAAGGGCTGCAAACCATGCAGGTTGGTATGGAATTTTTTAAGAACATCATGTTTGTGGCCTACTTTAAAGGCTAGCCTTCATCATTCTGGCCCTGAGAGCAGCCTGGTATTTGGCCTGGGACCGAAACCACATCATGTCATAGGAGTAGAGAACCTTTGACAGGAGGAGGTGGCAAGATGACACGCTGAGGGAGATAGTGAGGCTCCTTATACTCTACATGGAGTGTAGAGGATCCCTGTGAATTCTTAGTGCCCAGGAATAGGAAGTAGAGGATCTGAGAATATGTGTGGCTGGACAGACACCTAGGGTCAGAATACAGAGCACAGAGCACTGACTGCATAAGAGGCTGGAGGTGTGGGAAAGGTGTGATCAGTTATATAAAACAGCCGAGTTCTTCTTTGAGTTTCAGTGTGTAATTTTGTAAGCTTACCCCATAAGTATGGGGCTAGGTTAAAAAAATGTAGGCTATGTTAAATTTTTGAACTTTCTCTAATTAAAAATGAGAGCTCTGGAAGGATTTTTAATTGAGGGCATGGAAAGTTTTAGGAATATCTGACTTTTGGGAGAGTGAAGGTGAATAGTAAAGGCAAAGTGGCTAGGGAGAGGACTAAAACTAGTGACACACGGTGGAAACCTATAGAAATAATAGACAAAAAACAAGACCCTTAACTAACTGGGGCAGTTAGAGGATGAAAAGGTGATAGAATGACCGAGAGGTCCCAAGAAAGCACATGTGTGAGAAGTGTTCCTTAGAGAGGAGAAAAACCCTCTAAAAATGGTTTGAAGTTTCCACTTAGGGCACCTGGATATGTAAGATTATAATTAATTTTTATTGGAAATAAAAGAAGACAAGTGGGGATAGACAGAAAATGCATTCTGTTTGAGGCATATGATGTTTAAGGTACCAGTGAGGTATTTAATTAAAAATAGTCAAGATGCAATACAGGTGATGAGCTATTAATTAATGGATAAATTAATTAGTTAAATTAATATTTTGAAAGCACACACTAAAGTATCAGGCCCTTGCTCAGCACTACTCATACAGTTGTGAGTGAAAAAAGCAAGGCTTATCTACATACAAATTTGTGAGCACAAATCATTGGAATTTAATTCTAAATTAAGTTCAAACATTAATAAAGTAATCACAGACAGAAAACCTAAATAATAAACTGTGATAAGAGGCATGAGGTAAAATGACCAGAAGCATTAGAAGCAGATAACAGGAAGACCTGTTCTAGCAGGTAACAGGAAGCAGATAACAGGAAGAACTGTTCTGAGCCAAGAGGTGAATGAAAGCTTCATTGCAATATATAAAACAATTCACCTGAGGTCTGAAGAGTGCATGGAGATACAACAGATGTGTGCATGTGTGTGCGTGCATGTGTGTGTGTGAATGTTGGTGTGCAAGCATGCATTCCAAGGTGATTGAATAATTGTAAGGAGTCTGAGGCAGGAAGGGGTTTGAGAAGCTAGAAGCAGGCTCTTCTGGTTGACTGCAAAGTGGAGAAATTTATACAGGTGGAGAAGTCCTCTTCAGATAATGGTGAAAGAACTTGTACCAGATAATCTGTCCCAGAGATAACTATTATAAACTTTTGAGGAAAAAACCCACCCAACCACTGGAAGGCATTATAGAGCCAACCAGAAGGAGGCAGAGACTGGAGGGGAGTATACCACTGAAAAGAAAACTTCCCTAGGTAAAATGTTCTAGGGATAGTATTTTGAAGTCCCTCCCTTAGTCTGCATGATCTTGGGGCAGCTACAACTGAGGCAGAAAATCACAATCTAACTAGAGTAGTAAGATGAAGATAAAAAAAGCTGGAGCATCTGGAAAGTGAGGGAGGAAAGGATGTAGAAAATGGGAAGATAAATATATATATATATAAAAAAAAAAAAGCCTCCAGTTCAGGCCATGCCTAACTATTTTATTTTTGATGCTATTCTAAATAAGATTATTTTTAACTTTCCTTTTTGGATAGTATGTTATTAGTGTATAGGAAAGCAACTGATTTTTCTATGTTGATTTTGTATTCTGCAATTTACTAAATTTATTAGTTCTAGCTGTTTTGGGGAAAGCGTTAGGTTTTTCTATATGTAAAATCATGTCATCTGCAAACAGGGACAATTTTACCTCTTTCTAATTTAGATTAGATACTGAATTGGATTTTAAAATTTCTTTTTCTTGCCTAACTGTTCTGGCTAGGACTTCCAGTAATATGTTAAATAGAAATAATGAGAGTGGCCATCCTTGCCTTGTCTCTGATCTTAGTGGAAAAGCTTTCAGTTGTTCCCCATTGAGTATGATGTTAACTGTTGTATTAGTCTGTTCTCATGCTCCTAATAAAGACATACCCAAGACCAGGTAATTTATAAAGAAAAAGAGGCTGAATGGACTCACAGTTCCACATGGCTGGGGAGGCCTCACAATTAAAGAAGAAGGCAAGGAGGAACAACGTCACATCTTATGTGGCAATAGGCAAGAAAGCTTGTGCAGGGAAACTCCTGTTTATAAAACCATCAGATCTCATGAAACGTATTAACTACCATAAGAACAATATGGGGGAAACTGCCCCCATGATTCAATTATCTCCACCTGGCCCCACCCTTGACACCCTTGACATGTGGGGATTATTACAATTCAAGGTGAGATTTGGGTGGGGACACAGCCAAGTAATATCAGCAGTGGACTTGCTAATAACCCATTTAAAAATGAGATAAAGACTG
Source organism: Mandrillus leucophaeus (assembly GCF_000951045.1). Lineage (NCBI taxonomy): Eukaryota > Metazoa > Chordata > Mammalia > Primates > Cercopithecidae > Mandrillus > Mandrillus leucophaeus. The sequence continues at coordinate 1,347,002 of NW_012103120.1, read as the reverse complement.
GAATAGACGTTTCTCCAAAGAAGAGATACACAAATGACCATAAAGTCCATGCAAAGATTCTCAATGTCACTAATCATCAGGTAAATGCAAATCAAGACCACAATGAGATATTATATCACACATGTGAGGATGGCTATTATCAGAAAAACAAAAGACTAGTGTTGCTGAGGATGTAGAACAATTGGAATCCCTGTATAGTATTGGTGGAAATGCAAAGCGGGGCAGCTACTATGGAAAACAGTATGAAAGTTACTAAAAAAAATGTAAAAATAGAACTACCATACGACCTATTAATAGCAACCCCACTTCAAGATATTTATCCAAAAGAATTGAAATCAGGACCTTGAAGAGAGATTTGCACTCCCATGTTCATTTCAGTACTATTCACGATAACCAAGATGTGGAAGCAATCAAAATGTTCAGTATATAAATGTATAAAGAACATGTGGTAGATACATCCAGTAGCGTACTATTCAGCCTTAAAAAGAGGAAAATTCTTATCTAGGCAACAACATAGATAAACCTTGTGTCGTGTTAAGTGAAACAAGTCAGTCACAGAAGGAAAAATACTGCCTGATTCTACTTATATGGGGTATCAAAATAATCAAACTCATAGAAGCAAGTAATTGAATGATGATTGCCAGAGGCTGAGGGAGGAGAAATGGCGAGTTGCTAATTAATGTGTATAAAATTTCAGTTGTGCAAAATGAATCAGTTCTAGAGATCTCACGTATAACATGGTGCCTATGGATAACATTCTACTGCACACTTAATCTGTTAATAGATCTATGTTGTGTTCTTACCAAAATAAAAAAAAATTAAAAATGATGTCTGCAAATTTGCTAAATTTGATGAAATGATAAACCCATAGATCCAAGAAAATAAGTAAACCCTAAGCAGGAAAAAATACCCATAGGCACATTATAAGCAAACTACTGAACACCAAAGAGAAAAATTTATAAAAACAGCTAAACGAAACCATGTATTACATCCAGAGCAATAGTAATAGATGTAATGGGTGGTTTCTTATCAGAAAGAACAGATGAATCAGACCATTGGACCATTCTAGCGTCAGAATGATAGCTTTAAAGAGATAAAAGAAAGTAAAAAACCTGTCAACTCAGAATTCCACATCCTTGAATTTTTTTTCAAAACTGAAGGCAAAATACAGATATTTACAGAAAAATAAACCAGAAATGTGTTGCCAGTAGACTGCATTATAAGAAATGTTAGCTGGAAGACTTCTATGATTTTTTAAAAATAAAGAAAATATGTTAGTTATTCAGACTAAAGGAAAATGACTTCAGATGGAAACTTGTTTCCTATAGTAAAAAGTGAAAAGGACTGTAAATACTAAAATGTGAATTGTAAAAAGCCACATATATGTAAATATATATTTCCTTGACCCAATTTTTCTAAAAGACATATGGCCATTTAAACCAAAAATATGAACTGTATTATAGAGTTTATGATGTATAATATATATTACTGTAGTAGCATAAAGGATGGTAACTGTTAAATAAGCATATATAGTTGCAAAGTTTTTAAAGCTAATATGAAGTAATACATTAAGTGAACTGTAAGAGTCATGGATGTGTATTATAATTCCTGGAGCACCCATCTCTCTTACACATACACACACACACACACACACACCCCCCCTCAATAACATGGATTCAATGCAATACAATTTTCAACTGATTTTACTTAGTATTTTATAACTTGACAACATAATTCTAAAATTTACATAGAAAAACAAAAGCACTAAAAATACAAACATTGAAAAAGAAGAATAAAAATGAAAGATTACATGGATTTCAAGAACTGCTACAGCTACAGCATTCAAGGCAGTGTGGTTTTGACATAAAGACAGAAACACAGAATAAGAACAGGCCAGAGAGTTCTGAAATAGACCCACACTAATACTGCCATTGATTTTGGTAAAGGTAGAAAAGTAATTTTGATAGAGGTAACAGAAGTATATCTAATAAATGGTATTATAATGGCTGAATAGCCATATATAGAAAAAGTAACTCAAAGTAGATCATAAACATAAATGTAAAATCTCAAAAACAATAAGTTATCCTAGATGAAAACATAGGAACATATTTTTTTCTCCTTGGGAGTATGCAACAGTTTCTTAGGTCACAGAAAGAAATAACCATAAAGTATAAAATAAATTCCAAATCACCACTTCTGTTCATTGAAAGATATCATTAAGAAAATGGATATTCAGGCCAAATATATGAGTATATATTTCCAAATTACATAGTGATAAAGCACTTGGATTGTGAATATATACAGAACATGAGAAATCCAAAATTCAAAACAAACCAGTGAAAAATGAGCAAAAGTCTTGGAGAGACACTTCACAAAGGAAAATATATGAATGGTCAAAAAGCACATGAAAAAGGAGTCAACATTATTATTCATCAAGTAAATGCAAGTTAAGCTGCCATTTGACTGCTCCTACTTCAGGCTAAATTGGTAACAACAAAGGTAGGTTTGGATGTAGAGCAATATAACTCTGATCTGTGGAACTATAAAAAATGGTACCACTACTTTAGAAAATAATGTTGCAGTTCTTATAAATTTCAACTTTCAACTTCTCTGTAAACCAGTAATTTTAGTAATTTTATGATTTGATATTCAGCAAAGAGAGATTAAACCAAATGTACAAACACAACTTGTACACTTGAAACATTTTTAGTATCCAGAAATAAAATTGCTCCAAACTGGCAATAACCTAAATGTTCATCAGTAAGAGAGCTAACAGAAAATTTGTAGTATGTTTAGGATGATGGAATGCTTTTCAAGAACAAAAGAAAGCAAACTACTGAGACAGACAACTGTATCTCATAGATAATATTCTGAGTAAAAGAAACTACATACAAAGTACTACATATTGAGTGAGATTTTAAGACAGACAAAATGAATCAATGGTGAAAAAATATGTAGAAAGTGAATCATTCTGTAGGGGAGGAGGATTGATTTGAAAGGGCATAAGGAAACGTTCTGGGATGATGAAAATGTTATCTTAATAGAGGTGGATACACCTATTTACCTATTTCATAAGTGTACGTATTTGTCAAAACTCATCAAATTGTATGCTTTATCATGCATTTTGAAAAATCTGCAAGGAAGTATTGACCTCTAGTTTACAGGTTGGCTTTCAGCAGTGGTATGCGTTAGCAATTCTGAGACTTTCTGTGAATTTTAAGCTGAGCAAATGAAAAAACATATGTGGACAATGAGTCAAATTTCTCACTGTTTAGAGAAGTGACAGAGAGTACTAGTCTCTCAAGTTTCTTTCCTTGTCTTCTATGTTAAAAATTCTAGGTAGGTAATTACTAACAATGGAGTGGTCATGTTATTTACTAAGAAAGAGAATGTTGAGGGAAATCAGATTTGGGAACCATGTTATGAATTCAGTATTGAACAGAATGAGCTTGAGATTCCTTTGAGGTTATCTTAGCAGAGATGTTGATCTACAATTCGTCATACGTCTCTAAACTTGGGGGAACAATCAGGTCTGAAGATCTAAGTTCAGAGTTGTGTAGCTAATATTTATTCAACAATTACTATATACCAGGCATGCTTGTAAGCACATTATATGTAAAAATAAATGCTTAAAATAGAATGTTTTCTTATTTTACAGATGAAGACACTGAGGCACAGAGTTGTTTCATAATTTACCCAAAGTCACAAAGCTTGTCACAGGAGTGTATGGAATTATTGAAGTCACTGACAAGTAATATAACAAATGAAGAAAAGAGGCCTAGACAGAGATTACTAGTTGTCCCTCAATATTCCTTCCATTTTCTTTCATCTAAAAAAACTATCTGGGTATGTAACTGCCCAACCTCCTCTGAAACTGGGTTGGACGCATGAGATGTAAGAAGGACCTGTGTGCCTACTTCATGAAATGAATGGTGCACCCCCTTTTGTTGTTTTCCTCTCTTCCTTCCATCTCTAGTCTGGAATCTAGATGCTACCTGGGACCATGAGGATGCAGATCACACCCTAGAAATTAGAGAGCTCTGAAGTGGATGTGGTTGGTCTGTGGGAACCTTATTTAAGCACTACAACTTGGGTTTTCTTCTTACTCGTTGCTAAATCCAATCTTAATGCATAAATCTGGATAAAGGTCTTTAAACAAAAGTGTGAAGACCCAGATAAGCTTGAAAAAGAGTGACAGGGAAACCCCTAAAAGTGTTAGTAGGAAAGAGAGTTTGCGGTCACTGAAGCTAAGGAGAATCCCCTTCAAGAATGGAGAGATCACTGTTTGGTGCCACTGAATTTGCAATTAAGATGATAAGAAAATTTCCCCCAGGGTTTACACTATTGTGAGAGTCTTTTCCACAGAATGATGAAGGTGGAAACTGGACTGGAGTGATTGAGGTGAAAATGGGAAGAAGAAATGGAGAGTGCATTCATTAATAACTCATTTTAGAAATTTGGCTTTAAAGATGTTAGCAGTTAAAAAAGGTCAATGGAGAGTTTCTTTTAATTTTGAGAAATCCTAGTATAAAATAAAGTAAAATCCATGAGAGAGGGAGCTGTTAAAGCTCAAACCAAATAAAGAGATAAGGGAAAAATCTGTAATAATGGGTCATTGATATAGTAGGAGTGGCTGCCATCCATAGCATAAGTGCGGGGCTGGGCTTTGGAAAGTTGTACAGCCTGAATTGTATTGTGGGTGGAGAAGGCAGGAGAGCTCTGTCCACCCCAGAGAAATTGGAAAATTGAATATAGTAATTTTGGACATTAGACAAGAACAAATAGATTATGGTGGAAACTGGGGAGTGAGCTCAGAAACACTTAGAAAAGAGGTTTTTAAGTAGATATGGTAGGAATGTCAGAAATCGCTGATGAGTTTTAAAAATGCTATATACTTAGATTTATGGATATTTTAGTGCCAGAGTGGGAGTAGGAAAGGAAGGTTTGAACTCAGTATCAGTTAGGGCATGTTCGATTATGCCATGCTTAAAAAAATTGTCAGTGGATTTATTTCATCCCCTAGCTCCTTATCCATCAGGAATCGGCCAAAGGCTCTGCTCCACACCATTTTCTCTCAGGGGCCTGGGTCTCATGGAGACTTCATCTCCTTGCATCCATGATTTCTGAGGTGGAAGAAAGGGTGGCAAAACATATACTAGCTCTTTAAGCTCCCACTTAGTAGTCACAATGGTCATTTCTACTTTTATTGATCAAGTCATAGAGTGTCACAACTTTAATGGAGCAGTGACTTGCAATACTACCATGCCATGTATTTGAAAGATGGGGAGGGATTGGAAAACTTGGATAAGAGCATTGATGTTTACTACTGAATCTGTATTGTTAAAAAGAGGTGTTCAAGGGTAAGTATTAAGTACTTATGTCCCCCATTGGACTATGGTGGCCTAGAGTAAGAAGTTAAGAACATTGTGTAGAAAACCTGCCAGAACATTAACGTTTAAGGAAAGATGAAGTAAATGAGGATTCAGGATAAAGCTTAGTCAGGATAGAGGAAAAGGACTAAGCAGTGTCTCAGGTGAAAGCAATCATTGCTTCTCTGACTTCTGGAAAGAGAAGGGATTTCTAAGGATAAATACAATAGAAAAAAGATTAAAGTGCAAAATATAAATAGGACCACATAAAGTATAAATTTATAACTTTGAAAATTGGGAAAATATTGCAACAAATCTGAGACGAAAGCTTTAATATATACAGACCTCTTATAAAGCACATATCAATAAGGGAAATCTGAAGTAGAAAAGGACGTTGTGATTTGAAATTATTGTTAAAAAACATTCACTCCCTTCCCTGTCTCACACCTATCCACCCAAAAGAGAATATGTACTTTCCAGCCCCTTGAATATGGGCTCAGCCATGTGACATGTTTAGCTAGATAGATAAATATTAGCAAATGTAAGCAAAGACTTAAATGTACTTGTATGGAGGGATTGGTCCTTACATCTCTACAATTACCCTGAAAGGTCTCTTTTCCCTAAAGCATGCTGATATAAGAAAGATGAGAGATGTGTGGATCAGACCTTACCCAATAGACACATAAAGCTGGTCACAGCCAAGCTCACCTAATTCAGCCTACCTCCAGTCAACCCGCAGATATGTAAGCAAATAAGTGTTCCTGTTTTGTGCCACTGAGAGTGCATGGTTGTTACACAGAAAAGACTGACACAGATATGTTTTGGGTTAGATTCTTTAGAAATAGACTCTCTTGACAAGCAGAATGCTTATTAGGGATCAACACCTTTGGGGGAAAAAAAAGAAAAGATGGAAGCAGAATTGAGCAGAGAAAGAAGTTGAGCCGTGATACAGGCTCAGAAAAGCCTTGACCAATTTCATAGAGTGCTCTAGGCCAAATATGGGTCATTAGAGTTGTCACATGCTGGATGAAATGGCCTTAATATCACTGCTAGTCAATCATAAGATCTCGGCCACCCCAGGAAGAGAGTGCCATTGGAAAAAGTGGCTCTCTGCAGCTGAGGCAGACCGTAACAGCTAGAGTCTGTATGCGGACTATTCCCAGTGGTTGGGGAAAACAGACTTTCTTTGAAGAAGGATCTGGAAAGTGAATCTTTATGTCTACTATAACTTGTCCCTTGAGAGGCTCCATAATACTGTCCTTCTTCTTTGGGGGAAATTGGGAAGAACTAGAGCTATTGGCAATGCAGCTGTTTTGGAGACTGGAACTGATGCTCTTTAGCTCCCTCCTCTAATCTCCATGCTCAGTTCTCCTCATCTTCACCTAGTAACTGCTGGACCTGGTGGTTTACCTGGTGGCATGACACACATTTTCATTTCCAAAAGGTCACCCTGTTCTTCTCAGTCTGATATTGCCTCTGGTCACCCTGTTCTTCTCAGTCTGATATTGTTGCACTTTTTCATTCACCACCACAATTGGGCAGGAGAGTCCTAAGGGGCACCCCAAGCATTCACCTGGGTATCACACATATTTCTCTGAAGCTCATAGTGTAACAGCAGCCCTACCTTCTCCTGACTGCCATGATGCTGACTCCTTTGCCTGTTTCCTAGTCTCTAGACATGAGAAGTTCAAAGGGCCCAGAGGCAGAGCTAACTTATAGTTCAATGAGACTCTCAGTATGTCGTTTGGCAGAATGTGTCTCCTTTAGGGACTAAGACATCCAACTGCAGAGCCTAAAGTTGAGACTAAAAAGGATAGGAACAAATTTTCCCTGGTGGTGATCACTTGGTTCCAAGACCCATGTGTTCTTCCCAATGGGGATACAGTTCTGTATAAATGTCTTTACTGCATCTGGAAGAATGGGACTCCATCCTCAGAGTATTACCTCCAAGATGGTCCTTCAAATGTCTGTTCAGCAGGCTGTTTCACTGCTCTCTTGGGCCAGCACTTTCTGCCTGGTATGATAGGTTATACAATCAGTGGATTCCATGGCCATGAACCTACTTTACGTAGAGTGGGTTCCTTAGTCTGACATGATGTCATATGGCATCTCACGCTGGTGATGTATCAAACAGCCTATGAGCTTCCAGATAGTGGGGCTGTGTGGCTTATAATACTGGAGAATTAGTAGCATCTAAATGCCTACTAATAGGAGAATAAATAGCATATGGTCTATTTATACAAAGTATCATTTTCAAAAATATTGAAGTTACGTGTATTATCACAGAAGGTTTGCTGAGACACTAAGTGAAACAAAGCAAGTTTGGGAATTTGATGCTACAAGTTGAGCATGTGTGTGTGTGTGTGTGTGTGTATGTGTGTGTATCAATACACAAAAACTCTAGGATACACACCACCAAACCATTAACTATGGTTTTCAGTGGGGGAGAGAAATGGGATTTGGAGGTTGCCAGATTAAGTGGTAGACACAGAGCAGTGTGGAATTCTTACATTGTACTGTGTAGGTTGTTGAATCATGAACATATATTCAAGCATTTCTTGTGTAAAATATACAGACTTTAAAAGTTGAAAGTAGATTAATGAATCAGGGGATGTTAAGGGATTTCAAGGCCTAGAATGACCTGGGTTTTCCAGCACTTTATGACCTCTCTCCAAAGACCTATTTTTAGCACTAATGATCTCCCCTGTTTCTTACCATCTAATTCTATGCTTCTTTAAATTGTTATTTTGGATTTTAATTGTTTTATACCTTGATTCTTATATTATTACAAGCTCTGTGAGCCAAAGGAGTCTGATTCTTTACATATCTACCCCCTTCCTACATACACCTTCACCCCTTTTTCAGGACTCCGCAGAAGGCAGGCATGTGGGAGATACTCTAAATATTCATTAAGTGAAAAATTGTTTTAAAAATCTGATGTAGAGCAATATCTACATTACCCTTTAATCCTTTCCATTAGTGTATAATTTCATACTTTAAAATCCATTTGGTATGCATTACCTCATCTGATCTCACATTAACATAGAGTTTTAGACAATGCAGGTGCTATTTCTTTAGTTTTCAGGAGAAGAAAGTGAAGCTAAAGGTCATTTGACCAACTCAGTATCAAAGCTTTGAATGAAACAGTCCTATGACTCCTCGTAGAATAACTTTGTCATTATAGATCACATGTACATATTTTACACAGATCAGTCTGCATGAAACTCAAAATATGTTAGAATGAATTAAAGTAACTGCTGCTTTTCTGAAAAAGAAAACATTATCATAGTATTCAGAAATTTGATCTTGACTTAACAGTAGCTGAGACTAAACGGATGCCATTGTGAAATTTATATACAGTATTTGCCCAATTTAGAAGCAGGGGAAAAGATTGGAGTTGTATAATTTTTCAGTATTTCTAAGGTAGAATGATAGTGTCCGTTGTAGGAAACACATATGGAAATAGGAGATGGCCCAGCACTGTTCTTTTTTATGCACAAAGTTACTGATTCTGATTCAGGGTAAATAATTTGCCACATTCTTTCTTTTTTTTAAAAAAAAAAATTGATATATTATTATTGTACATATTTTGGGGGTACATGTGATATTTTGATACATATATAAATGTATAATGAGCAAGTAAGGGTAATTGGGATATTCATCACTCCAAAAATGTATCTTTTCTTTGTATTGGGAACATTATAATTCTTCCAGCTATTTGAAGATACAATACATTATTGTTAACTATAATTTTCCTACTATATTACTGAATACTGGTTCTTAATTTTCTATGTAACTGTTTTTTGGTCCCCAGTAACCAACTCTATCTGCACACCCTTCCTTTCCTAAGCTCTGGTAACCACCATTCCATGCTCTGTCTCCGTGAAATCTATTTTTTAGCTGTCACATATGAGTGGGAACATAAAATATTTGTTTTTTCTAAGCATTATTTCACTTAACATGATGGCCTCCAGTTTTGTCTGTGTTGCTGCAAATGACAGAAATGCATCCTTTTTGTGGCTGAATAATATTTCATTGTGCATATATATCACATTTTAAAATCCATTCCTTTGCTGATGGGCATCTAGGTTGGTTCCATATCTTGGCTATTGTGAATAGGGATACAATAAACATGAGAGTGAAGGTATCTCTTCTAAATACTGACTTCCTATCTTCTGGATATCTACCTAGCAGTGGGACTGCTGGATCTTATGTTCATTCTATCTCTAGGTTTTTGAGGAAGCTTTGCACTGTTTTCTATAATGGCTGTTCTACTTTACATTACTATCAACAGTGTACGAGCATTACTTATTTTCTGCATACTCTTCAGTGTTTATTATATTTTGTCTTTTTGATGATAACTATTTGGATTGGGGTGAGATTAAATTTCATTGTGATTTTGATATTCATTTCCTTGATGATTAGTGATGTTGAGCATTTTTCCATATACCTATTGGCCATTCGTGTGTCTGCTTTTGAGAAATGTCTATACAGGCCATTTGCCCATTTAAACAAATTTTTTTTTTTTGTTTTTCTTTTAGTTCTTGGGTTCCTTTTGCGGATTTTGCGGTTTTTTTCCTTGGTTTTCCCGTTGCCTTGTTGTTTTGTTGCCCTCTTCCCCTTTTCTTTTCCTTTGGTTTTTTTTCTTGTTTTTTTCCTTCTTTTACCCCCCAACCCCTTGCCGTCCCCAGTGTGTGATGTTCCCCTTCCTGTGTCCATGTATTCTCATTGTCCAGCTCCCACTTATGAGTGAGAACATATGGTGTTTGGTTTTCTGTTCCTGTGTTAGTTTGCTGGGAATGATGGTTTCCAGCTTCATCCATATCCCTGCAAAGGACATGAATTCATCCTCCTTTATGACTGCATAATATTCCACGGTGTATACATGCCACATTTTCTTAATCCAGTCTAACACTGATGGGCATTTGGGTTCCAATTCTTAGATATTGTAAACAGTGCTGCAAAAACATACATATGCATATGTCTTTATAGTAGAATGATTTATAATCCTTTGGGTGTATACCCAGTAATGAGATTGCTGGGTCAAATATTTCTGGTTCTAGATCCTTGAGGAATCGCCACACTGTCTTCCACAATGGTGTCACGCTGCAGGAAGGGAATGTGGTGGAAAAAGCATTCTGTCACAGTTGTACTGCTACAATTTGAATATTTGTCCTTTCCAAACCTCATGCTGAAATTTGATCCTTAGTGTTGGAGATGGGGCCTCATGAAAGGTGTTTGGAGCATGTGGGCAGATTAATGCCCTCCCTTGGGGGTGAGTGAGTTCTTACTCTTTTGGATTCCACAAGTGCTGCTTTTTCTTTAAAAAAGAAAAAAATACTGGAAACCTCTCCTCTTTTCCTCCTCTCTCACCATGTGATCTCTGTACTACCTGGTTTCCCTATACCTTCCACCAGGAGTGGAAGCTGCCTAAGAATTTCATTAGAAGCAGATGCTGGCACCGTGCTTCTTGTAAAGCCTGCAGAACTGTGGACTAAATGAAACTCTTTTCTTTATAAATTACCCAGCTTCAGGTATTCTTTTATACCAATGCAAAAATGAACTAAGATATGTATACTAATACTGGTTTTGATTATTTCCCTCAACCAAGACATGTAAAGTATAATATTAAATGACATTCCTATTTATGAATCAACAATGTTTTGGTAGTATTTGAGTTTTGTGGGAGGACACTTCTTTTTAAACATGAATGTATTTTGTTGATCTTATTGATAAAATTTGATTTTTTTGGCTTTTAATATACTCCAGAACAGATAGATAGATGGCCTAAAATAGCCACTTATTACAGTTATTTGTATATGGCTCTGAAATTAGAGACTCACACATAAACCTCCACACTTCTAGGTTTGGACAAGCCCTACTTCGTACTTATACAGAATCCTTTTGCCAGTGGGTACCTGACACTCTGGCTGGTGAGGAAGATGGGAATTATCAGATCTATGGCAGACTTGAAAGCCACATTCCTAAACAGCACGTTGAGTGAATTCATTTTTTGAATCTACTGACATTTAATTGCAAATATCACTTCATTTGTTTGATAAATAAGTTTGTAATGCTGTATTTTAAAAACACATGCATTATTAGGTTAATATTTAAATGCATTTTTGTTTTTGCCACGAACCACCTTGCTGAATCATAGAGGAATTCATGAACAAGTAATATTTGATGTGATGCTATGTAATGTTATAAAGCATTTGTATTAATTTTTCAACCACTGACCCAGGAAATTTTAATGCCTCAAAGTAAAATTAAAGAAAAAAGTCTCAATTAAACATCTTCCTTGCTTCTCAAGTTTCTGAAGGAGCTTGTGAAGGTGCTGCATTTATGTAGGACTCTCAGTTATCTATTCATAACTGGAGTTCTAGTAAGCAGTGCCATTAGGGGAGGATGCTAAAAATCATATGGCCTTCTAATAATGCCTCATTCTGTTAATGCAAAATATCACCTAATGGTATCTAACTACCATGGAGTTTTCAGCAAATGCATGGTTAAGGCCAAGAGTGTTCAATAAATAAAGTGTAATTTAAATAGTAGGCAGAAGGTCATATAGCCACAATCTACAAGTGAGCATATGAATGACATGCCACCTTCTCTCCAAAATAAAAAAAGGCTCCACTTGCAAAAACATATTCTGAGAGGAGAAAAGAACCAAAAAGAGAGGAAGAAGGAATTCCTGAGAACACTGGCTATGAGGAAGCTGGCTGCCAGCATGCCTGAATCTACTATATGCTAACATCAACACCTGATATTACTCATATTAGCCATAAGGATCTGTGAATAAGATGAAAGTTGGTACAGAGTGAGATGATTGCAACAATGCTAACAAATTCCTGACATGTGTCTGGCAGGTTGTGATACGAAGAGTTACCAAAAAGGGACTGGAACATAATTCATTTATAGCAGTGGTCCCCAGCCTTTGTGGCAGCAGGAACTGTTTCATGGAGGACGATTTTCATGGGGGTCTGGGAGTTGCACAATGGTTTTGGGATAATTCAAGCACATTACATTTATTGTGTACTTTATTTCTATTACATTGTAGTATATAATGAAACATTTATATAATTCACCATAATATAGAATCAGTGGGAGTCCTGAGCTTGTTTTCTTGCAACTAGATAGTCTTATCTGGGGATGATGGGAGACAGTGACAGATCATCAAGTATTAGATTCTCATAAGGAGGACGTAACCTAGATCCCTCACATGCACAGTTCACAATAGGGTTTGTGGTTCTATGAAAATCTGATGCCACTGCTGATCTGACAGGAGGTGGAGCTCAGACGGCAACACAAGGAACGAAGATAGAGGGCAGCTGTAAGTACAGATGAGGCTTTACTTGCTCTGCCGCTCACCTCCTGCTGTATGGCGCAGTTCCTAACAGGCCATGGACTGATAGCAGTTAGGCCTTAATAATGTGGATCAATGATTTTTTTTTTAACATATGTATAGCTATGTGAACAAACATGGTTCATTTTATAAAATAAATTGTAATTATTAAGTGCTGAGTTGTATATATGGTTATTAGATCAAAATTGACAATGGTTTTGTTCTAATCCATAACCTTATCATTTTTCCATTTTCCATTGGTCCTTCAAATTTTGAATACAGAAAGAAATATGATTAAAGCTCCTTTAATGATTTGGCAGTTTCTCTTTGTAATTCTCATAGTTCTAGTAATTTTAATTTCATATATCTTTGATGTTAACAGACATACAAATTTAGGTTTAATTGCATTTTTAGTTAATTGACTATCATTATTATTTGGTCATCTGCTTTACCTGTAATAGTGAATTTGGTTTTTAAATCTGTTTCCTCTAATAATAATATTGTGATATAAGCAATCTTTTCTTTAGAATTGTTCTGACAAAAATTTTCTCTTCTCTTTCAAATTTTCAATGTTACTACATTTTAATGGTGTAAGGAAGAAATTGCTAGCTGCTCACCAAAACCTAGGTTTTCCTTGGTACATGAGTAAATGCTATATGCATATCGGCTATATTTCTTAGTTCTTTTACAGATAAACACATGTGAATAAGTCCAGCCATTGTAATGTAAGTAGATGTGATCTGTTTTCAGGCCCACAAAGTCCTTTTGCCATGCAGCATCCCTCCCTCCATGACCTTTTTCCTTCTAGTTGCTGGGGTAGAGGTAAGCCAAAGAATTACAGTGGAAATCTCATGATGAAAGTCACAGAGATTGGATAGTCCTGAATAATTGTGAAGACAGGCTGTCTGACAAACTCTTCATCCACATTGTAGTGTTAGATGAGGAAGAAATAAACTTCTATTGTGTTTGAGTTATTATGTGTATATACTGTAGCACTGAAGTTGTTCTAATACAGAGATCAAAAAAGGATTCCCTAAGGAGATGACAGTAAGCAGAGATTTGAAGAATGACTGGGTTGTCTTGCTTGGCTGGATGGTAGAGTTGGTAGGTGGGAATCTGTCCAGAAATAACTTTTTGAACTTTCTAGACTTCAATTATTTTCAGACATAAACCTCATAGTCAAATTCATCTATTTATCAATCATTGAACATGTCTATGCTTGCTATGTAGCCCTCTTTCCCTGATATCAAATTTCCACTTACCTTTCCAAGTGTATCTCAAATACCTCCTTTTCTATGAAGCAATTACAGTTGACCTAAAGTTTACCTTCTTTTTACATTTTCAATTTTGACAGCTTGAACCTTTTATTAGAAAACATAATTCAGATCAAACTTCAAAAAATAAACAAAAAAATAGAAAAATATTTAGCATTGCGAGTGGTGAAAAAAGATTGTTGTCAACATATCAGCTAATGTCAGATTGGTGCATTGCATATAGTATTTCTCAACTAATATTAGTTGGTAGGATAATAAAATTAAAGTTTTGTAATTACCTGGTGAATGAATCAGCACAAAAACACCTTAAGACACAGAATGTATCAGCTAATATTCTCAACTAATATTAGTTGGTAGGATAATAAAATTAAAGTTTTGCAATTACCTGATGAATGGGCAGCATAGAAACACCTTAAGACTTAAGACACAGAATGCATTAGCCATCCTAAATATCTCTGTTTCTCAACAAACCTTCCCACTAGATAATTTTTTTAATTTTTAAAATATAACTTGAATACAATATTTTAATAATCATTTTCTTGCTTTTCTTTGCAGTTTAACCACCTACGTATGCATATCTAAACAAGATAACTTGGTTTTCTCTGTTTTTGAGAACCATGTAAATCAAATCATATTATCTAGATACTTCTTCTGTGTCTTGTTTTATTTCACGTATTCATTGTCTATAGCAGTTGTTTGTTCGTTTTCAATGTTGTATAGCATTCTATTTTATGCCATTCTTTTCCTATTCTACTTTTTATGGCTATTTAGGTTATTTCCAGTTTGGAACTGTTACAACGAACACAGGAATTAACACTATTTTACATGCCTTTTGGTGCACAAGTGTAAGAGTTACTCTATGATTATACCTAGGATGAGAACCACAGGGTCATAGGCTATGCATATTTTCAACCTTGAAGATTACTGTTAAATGATTTTCCAAACTGATTGTACCAAATGACACTCATACTAGCAGCTTATGAAGAGTTTGAATAAACTGATTTTTTTGAATTAGATGACTGAAATTGGTTTCATTTCCATTTTCCTAATTACTTGTGAGGTCAGGCATCTTTTTGTAAATGTCCTCTTTTTGAAGTATTTATTAAGATTTTTTTATCCATTTTCTATTGGGTCCCTAGACATTATATATTTTTAATCCCTAGACACACACACACACGATTATATTTTTAAAAACATACATTTATGATACATATACACACGTGTGTGTGTGTGTATATGTATGTGTATATATATCATATATATATATATATTCCAGTTCTTTGTCAGTAAAATGCAACTATATTTTTAGTTTTATAGTTTCTCTTATCTCTCGATGTATTTAACCGAAATTCTTACTTTTAAATTAATAAGTTTAGCTTTTTCTTTTTGGTCTTATTTAAGAGTTCTTTCCCTGGCTACATAGTTATGAAGGTATTCACTTGTATTACTTTCTTTTTTCTTTTTTTTTTTTTTTTTGAGACGGAGTCTGGCTCTGTCGCCCAGGCTGGAGCGCAGTGGCCGGACCTTGGCTCACTGCAAGCTCCGCCTCCCGGGTTTACGCCATTCTCCTGCCTCAGCCTCCGAGTAGCTGGGACTACAGGCGCCCACCACCACGCCCAGCTAATGTTTTTGTATTTTTTAGTAGAGACGGGGTTTCACCGTGTTAGCCAGGATGGTCTTGATCTCCTGACCTCGTGATCCGCCCGTCTCGGCCCCACAAAGTGCTGGGATTACAGGCTTGAGCCACCGCGCCCGGCCCATTTGCATTATTTTCTAAAGGCTTTATAGCTTTGTTTTTTGCATTTAGTTCTGTAATTTATCTAAAATTTGTGTGGATAGGATAAGGTAGAGATCTAATATTTTTGCCATATGTATAAAAAGTAACCTAGTATAATTTAAAAAAAAATGGTTCTTTCCCCAATAATCTGCAATGCTACATTTAACAAATATTTACATTTTCATGGATCTATTTCTGGATACTGTATCCTGTTACATTGGTTTATTTTTCTATTGCTGTGCCAATAGCCATATTGTCTTAATTCCTATAGCTAATTGAGCATGTCTTTCTTCATTTTGGCTATTTTGACCATTTGGTTTTCCACATATATTTCAGGACATGTTTTTCAAGTTGACAAAAATTTAAAAAATTTTGATTCAGACTGTACTGAATCTGTAGATAAATTTGGGTGTGTTTGGCATCACATTGAATTTTACTGTCCATTTGTTTTACATCTCCTTTATGCATTTTTTTCTTTAACATAAAAATTATTTATCTATTTACTAAATAATTCATCAGAAAAAGCTTCATATTAGGAAGAGTGTGTGTAGGTGAGGGAAATTGAAGGTGTATGTATGTGACAGGCATATTTTTAGAGCATATTTCCATGTTCTATTTTCAGAGAATGCAGAGCATCTACTTTATTACTTTTAGCCTCTCTCTTCACCCACTTGATAGTTCTTCATTTTGGTAGAGTTGCTATTTTTATTAGGTTGTGTTTTACTTGTGGCGATGGCTCTGCATTAAAAGCTAGTACCTGCATGTGTCATGGTCTTTTTACCATATCCTCCTCATTTCTGATGAATCAAATTGCCATTATTTTATTTGTGTTCATACCATTTTCTATGATGTTTATTGAGTAAATAGATTTATTGCTCTGCTGGCTCATAGGAAAAAGAAGCCTCAGTTGAGTCTTGGCTTAAGCCACGTTCTCCAAATCAGCCTCTGCCAAGCAACCCTGTATTTGCAGGGTTATTGGATAATTGCTCAGCCAGAGTTTACCCTATACCCTCCTCCCCATTTGGCTATTATTATATATAAATGGATGTACAGAAGGATTAGAAAATGGTACAATTCAAGAACTAAACTGTTTCCAAACATTCAGTGCCAGATTTTCCCCAGTTGCAAAATCTTATATATGTTTCACAAAGCAAATTATACTTTCGTATGGTAACTATAACTAATAGAATTATTATTTTATTTTATAAATCATTTTCTTCCATTAAAATGGAAATTTGACCATCCTTTCTTTTTTTAAAATTAACATTAATATTACTAATCATGATTAATTTTATTTTACTTTTTTAGGTCTGAAGGTGAAGGTCATAGCTAAACATTAGATGAACATGCACACTACAGCATATGCTTTTTCAAACCTTACCATGTTGAGTCTATTTGCCAGATGCTGTTATTGTGAATTTTAACAATTAACATGTTATTTCTAGTATTTTACAGTTTTTAAGTCACTTAAGTAGGCATTATCACATTTGGTCATCATAAACTATTTATATAGGTAAGGTATGCATTTTTAATTCTCTTTCTATACCTGTGAAAATTGATCAAAAGATCTAGATTCATTTCTGAGTTACTAAGATCAAGAGTGTTGTTGACTCTGTTTTTTTGAATGAAATGGACAAATACCCCAGAATTTTAGAGTTGATAAATTGTAAAGTTATATTTTAAGTATAGTTTCCAGTTAACCTAAGAAATAGTGCAAAATAGTAGAAAGCACACAGGCTTTGGAGTCGGACATATATACATTTAAACTTAGAGGTCTATTAGCTGTGTGACCAAAGATAATATATTTAACTTCTCTGAGCCTTACTTTCTTTTCTTTTTTCTTTTTCTTTTCTTTTCTTTTTTTTTTTTTTGAGACAAGGTCTCATTCTGGTTGCCAGGCTGGAGTGCAGTGGTATAATCTTGGCTCATTGAAGCCTTGACCTCCTGGGCTCAGGTGATTCTCCCACCTCAGACTCCCGAGTAGCTGGGATTACAGGCACACACCAAAACACCTGGCTAGTATTTTGTATTTTGAGTAGAGACGGGGTTTTGCTATGTTGTCCAGGCTGTTCTTGAATTCCAGACTCAAGCAACTAACCCACCTCAGCCTCCTAGAGTGCTGGGATTACAGGCATGAGCCACTGCACCCTGCCCAAGTCTTACTCTCTTAATCTATACAATGTGTGTGGCATTATGTAACCCTTAATTTTGTTGCAGGATTACATGCATGCCTCTAGCATGGTGCTTACCACATGGAAGAGTTTCTGTATATTGTATCAATTATTGTAATGTTTAATCCTTTAAAAGTAAAATGGATATTAAACAAAAAAGTAAGGGCACGTATACTAATACATATTTTAAAAATATTTACTCCAAACTTGAGTTTGAAATTTCTGCTATGTTGACTTGGGCAAATTTTCATCTCCTTCTCCCTTGAGAAACATCTACTTTATGTATATTCGATGGTGTCAATGGGAGCTTCATTGGCTTGGAGAAAAAAATGATCATCATTAGGGAATGTTGTGATATGCTGCCGAGATCTCTGTTCAGCACAGAAGAGCTTGTTAGTCTAATTGCTTGAAACCCTTATGTGTCATCCTTCTTTGGAAACTGCTCTTGGTTGGAAAGAGCTGCATATCCCAAAGTCACACTCCTACCACTCCTTTTTTGGGGGTAGCCAACTTCCAATGACTGGTCAATTTGAGGATATAAAGGTTTGGCTTTCTCACTGCAATCTGTGACAAATTGGAAGGACCCTCCCACCTTTAGAATTCCCTGTGGACTTTGACCATTGTTGAGACTATATTTTATTCCAACTTTTCCTGCCGTACAATGTTGCTTTTCATCCTTCCCCTTCCACAGGTGCTGATTCTAGAACACTTCTCAATACCTTTTCTAAATGCCAATCTCTATCCAAGGATATAAATCCCAACCTGCAACATAGTCTCACTCTAATTTTCTTTGGCTTTCTGAGTCAGGTTTTTGTGCTAAGATTTGTCCCACTATATATTAATTAATAAAGCTGAAGTACTCAAGCTATTAATATTTTAAAATCATTCCCATCAGATGCCATGTTTTACAAAAGTGAGTACAACTCCTGTGCTTGTTTTTTCTGGTAGCTGTTTCCTTGATGGCATATTGAGCCCATAGTCAAAATGTTTTGGGATAATCCATTTATGCCACCTAGGTAGTATAAGTGGATGGTGGAGTGGAGGGATGGGAAAGCAGGAGACATGGGAACACGTCTCAGAAAGAGGTGGAGTACTCTTACATTTCCCTATCATTACATGAAGACTAACATGTTTCTAGGAGTTAAGTCCTGGGAACATAGTCCTTTCATCTTTCCCTGTTTAAACCCTCATCTATAGCAGTAGGAAATGCTGAAGAAAGCTTTCCTGAAGAAAGTAAGCACTATTTTTCTAGAATTTTAAGAGGTACCATGGCATAAATTGTATCCAGGTAGTCAGCTATAGATAGGAAGATTAAAAGAGACACAGAAATATACTTTTTCAGGTCAGGAGATGGACAACTTGACTTTTAGTAAAATATGACTTGAATGCCTCTAGAGCAGCTCTTTCATGTCTCCTGGGGCATCTTTTTTTCTACTGGGATCTTCAAATTGGAGAATATGGACACATTTGTGAACAAATGTGTGCACAGCTACAAGAAAATTACTTTTCTGTTTGCAGTTTTTTTTTCAAAGATTTGGAAAACATCGAAGTTTTATTTTCTTAGAATATTCATCATATAGTGTATTCACAGGTTAAATTATAAGAATATAACTTTTCTATTTTGGTGAACATCTATTTTGTCTCAAAAGCCTGGAGCATAGAAACTTTTAAAGTATAAGCAGTGATTGAAAAATTATAGTAGTTTTGTGTTATGAAAAATACCTAATGCTTCATCCTGATACCAAAACCTGGCAGAGGTACAACAAAAGAAAATTTCAGACCCCTAATGAACATTGATGCATAAATCCTCAATAAAATACTAGCAAATTGAATCTAGTAGCACATCAAAAAGCTTATCCACCACCATCAAGTCGACTTTATCCTTGGGATGCAAGACTGGTTCAACATACACAAATCAATAAACGTAAACTGTCAACATAAACAGAACCAATAACAAAAACCACATGATTCTCTCAATAGATGCAGAAAAGGCCTTCAACAAAATTCACCCCTTCATGCTAAAAACTCTCAATACACTAGGTATTGATGGATTGTATCTCAAAATAAGAGCTATTTATGATAAATCCACAGCCAATATCATACTGAATGAACAAAAGTTGGAAGCATTCCCTTTGAAAATCGGCACAAGACAAGGATGACCTCTCTCACCACCCCTATTCAACATAGTTTTGGAAGTTGTGGCCAGGGCAATCAGGCAAGAGACAGAAAGAGTATTCAAATAGGAAGAGAGGATGTCAAATTGTCTCTGTTTGCAGATGACATGATTATATATTTAGAAAACCCCATCGTCTCAGCCCAAAATCTCCTTAAGCTGATAAGCAACTTCAGCATAGTCTGAGGATACAAAATCAATGTGCAAAAATCACGAGCATTCCTATACAAACAGCCAGATCATGAATGAACTCCCATTCATAATTGCTACAAAGAGAATAAAATACCTAGAAATCCAACTTACAAGGGATGTGAAGGACCTCTTTAAGGAGAACTACAAACCACTGCTCAAGAAAATGAGAAGACACAAACAAATGGAAAAACGTTCAATGCTGATGGATAGGAAGAATCAATATCGTGAACATGGCCATACTGCCAAAAGTAATTTACAGTTTCAGTGCTATATCCATCAAGCTACCATTGACTTTCTTCATAGAATTAGAAAAAAGCTACTTTAAATTTCACATGGAACCAAAAAAGGGCCTGTGTAGCCAACCAACCTTAAGCAAAAAGAAGAAAGCTGGAGGCATCGTGGTACATGACTTCAAACTATACTTCAAGTCTACAGTAACCCAAATGGCATGATATGGTACCAAAATAGACATATAAACCAATGGAACAGAACAGAGGCCTAAGGAATAATGCCACACATCTACAACCATCTGATCTAACAGACATGACAAAAACAAACCTGACAAAAACAAGCAATGGGGAAAGGATGCCCTATTTAATAAATGTTGGGAAAACTGGCTAGCCATCTGCAGAAAATTGAAACTGGACTGCTTCCTTACACCTTACACAAAAATTAACTCAAGATAGATTAAATACTTAAATGTAAGGCCCCAAACCATAAAAACCCTAGAAGAAAACCTAGGCAATACCATTCAGGACGTAGGCATGGGCAAAGACTTCATGACTAAAACACCAAAAAACAATGGCAACAAAAGCCAAAATTGCCAAATGTGATCTAATTAAACTAAAGAGCTTCTGCACAGCAAAAGAAACTATCATCAGAGTGAACAGGTAACCTATAGAATGGGAGAAAATTTTTGCAATCTATCCATCTGACAAAGGGCTAACATCCAGAATCGATAAAGAACTTGAACAAATTCACAAGAAAAAATCAACTCCATCAAAAAGTGGGCAAAGGATATGAACAGACACTCCTCAAAAGAAGTCATTTATGCGGCCAATAAACATATGGAAAAAAGCTCATCATCACAGCCCATTAGAAAAATGCAAATCAAAACCACGATGAGATACCATTTCATGCCAGTTAGAATGGTGATCATTAAAAAGTTAGGAAACAACAGATGCTGGAGAGGATGTGGAGAAATAGGAACACTTTTACACTGTTGGTGGGAGTGTAAATTAGTTCAACCATTGTGGAATACAGTGTGGTGATTCCTCAAGGATCTAGAACCAGAAATACTACTCCTAGCAATCCTGTTACTGGGTATATACCCAAAGGATTATAAACCATTCCAGTGTAAAGACACATGCACACGTATGTTTATAGCACTATTCACAATAGGAAAAACTTGGAACCAACCCTAATGCCCATCAATGATAGACTGGATAAAGAAAATGTGGCATGTATATACCGTGGAATACTATGCAGCCATAAAAAGGGATGAGTTCATGTCCTTTGCAGGGACATGGTTGAAGTTGGAAACCATCATTCTCAGCAAACTAACACAGGAACAGAAAACCAAACACCGCATGTTCTCACTCATAGATGGGAGCTGAACAATGAGAACCCATGGACATGGAGGGGAACATCACACACTGGGGCCTGTCTGGGAGTGGTGGGCTAGGGGAGGAATAGCATTAGAAAAAATACCTAATGTAGATGACAAGTTGATGGGTGCAGCAAAACACCATGGCACGTGTTTACCTATGTAACAAACCTGCACGTTCTGCACATGTATTCCAGAACTTAAAGATTAAAAAAAAAATAAAAAATAAGAAAAATAAAAAAATAAAAGGATGCTTTTAAGACTAGGGCAATGTAAAGGGGAACAGATAATGCACCAGAACAAAAATGTGCTAAAGTGACCAATCTTCAGACTCATGTACAAGAAGTCTAGTCATTTAGTCATTGTTTGTTTTTTTTTTTCGAGACAGAGTCTTGCTCTGTCACCCAGGCTGGAGTTCAGTGGTGTGATCTTGACTCACTGCAAACTCCGCCTCCCAGGTTCATGCCATTCTCCCGCCTCAGCCTCCCAAGTAGCTGGGACTACAGGCGCCCTTCACCACACCCGGCTAACTTTTTGAATTTGTAGTAAAGACGAGGTTTCATCGTGTTAGCCTGGCTGGTCTCGATCTCCTGACCTCGTGATCTGCACGCCTCAGCCTCCCAAGAAGTCTAGTCGTTGTTGAGACTGCATTTTATTTCAACATTTCCTGCTCTCCAAGCTTGTTTTCCTCCCTCTCCTTTCATAGGTGTTGATTCTATAACACTTCTCAATACATTTTCTAAATGGCATTACATTTTCCATTTGTCAAGAAAGTGGTACGGGGAGAATGAAGTATATGAAGTACAGGAAGGGAGCTCATGGAAAGAATGAAGGATATGAAGAGCCACACAATTTATTGAAAAAACAAAAAAAGCTGCTTCAGATCAGTTAAACATCTTAAAATATGCTTGTGAAGACAAGTTCACCATGATTAATGATAAAAACAACAAAACTTGCGAACACATTTCAGCAACAAATGTGTGATTTTTATGAAGCATTTCTGATGAGGAAAAAGTGTTTCTAAAAGATATGTGCACAGATGGAGCCAAATCAGATAGACAAAACATGGTGCCCTGAAATGTAATTGGACCCACTTCTTTATCCATCACAAATCAGGAAGAAAATCACAAGGCAATCTCATTGTAGCAGTTTGTTTATTAGGGTAGCAAAATGGTAAATACTATTAAGAGGGTTTCTTTAAAAACATATATGAAAACATCACATTATACTCCATAAATATATAATACATACAGTTGTCATTAGTGTAAAATACAATAATTTTAAAATGAAAAATTTTGGTCAGATGTCAAATAGGAAGTAACTCAGATTCTTGCATAAATATGACAATGAGTGAAACTGTTTATGTATTTTCAAAGTCTTAATATCTATTTTCCTTTAATGAGGAAAAAGACATTATAATAAAGGGCAAGAATCTGTCCGCATGAGTTAGGTCATTGCCAACTTTATGGAAGAGTGTGTTACGAATGTTTGCCTACGTGGTGATATTTTTTTTCAAGGCTGAATACTTACAGTTGATTAACTATAAGGCAAAAATTGAATGGTCTGACTGCATACAACAAAATGGCTACCGTGAAAATGATGTTTGAAACTTAGATGAAGTTAATTATTGATAAAATGAGTCATTTGTGATTTTTAGTCTATTTACATGGAATGTAAATGAGAGCATTAAGAGAAAAGAACATCAACAGTAGGTTTTTTTCATTTTTTCTTTAACTAAAAAGACCTTTGTTTAAATTTTTCCCCAAGAGAGTAATACAGCCTGACCAGTGGAATGGAAACACGTTCAGCCCAGAACCCGACAACCATTGCCTTGAGATTTCAATAAGAAGATGCATTTATTAAAATCTTCATTAGCAAAACCCCCTAAACTTTGCATTGTCCTACTTTTTAAGTAGATGTCTGAGGGTCTTTCATAAGAATAAGCAACAAAGATCATACAAAGGGGAAAAAGAGTTGCTGATTGTTTCTTTTTAGGTAAAAATGAAGTCTTATAAAATATGGCTCTGAGACAAACAGGCAAAATTGTATGGGAGATGTCAACCATGATTCAATTCAAGCTAATTTTCCAAAGTTGACAGATTCATTACAATAACATATTGTGCATTATCAGTGAGATTTTTTTTTAATTAAGGTATTCTTAATATGCTTTTCTAATTGGAAAATAATTAAAGCAATTTTGCATTCATTCAACAGGTATTTTTTGACTGCTTATAAGGTGCTGGGCCTAGTGATACACACTCAAGATCTGGCAGAAAACAAATAGTCCTTATGGTCATTAAAACAAGCACAAATATAAAATCTACACTGTCAAATTTGCATGAGTTTTTAGGAATGTTTTCAAAGAAATTTTATGTTTATATAGCACTGCTTCAGGTTATGTCTCCAGACTCCCAAGCAGCCCACATTATCTTTGCTCTGTATTAGATATACTAAACTAAACCTTTGTGAATTAATATACATAAAAACACATTGCTTCTATATTATTTGTTATTTATGTTCTCTGTGGTTCTACGAAATTCAGATGGAGTGGTTCCCAGGCCTAGATATCTTGAGTCTTTGAAAAAATAGAGTCCCAACTAGTTGCTCAGTTTCTATCTCTGGCCCTTGGACAGGAAGAACATCTATCACTTTTTCTGACACGCTAATTAAAAGCTCTACATTAGTGTCAACTTTTAAAAGATCCATTTTTGGTGTCTCATTCTTCTATTGTCCTAACTGATCTCTCTTACATTTAGGCTACAGTATCATTTACATTGGCCAAGTATTAAACTAAGGATTAGGATCAATGAGTCTAATCACCCCTTCATAAAATTCCTTCATCAAATATTGTTGAACATCTATTTGTGATTGAGAAAATATACTCCTTGTACTTATGAGATTTAAAATTTAAGAAGAGATAAAAAATGTCATTTGATTACTTGGAGTCGTTTAGCCTGTGTGTATAGAGAGTATCACGATTGTAGGGTTTTTTTTAACATAGAAGATTTTTTTTTTCAGTCATCAAAAAGTAAAGAACTCTGAAAAAGATTAATTTCTTACTACTATATGATATAAAAGTATCTGGTTTCCTTGGACAATACAGGAGATATATTAATCCACGTTTTCCAATAATCTTTCCTTCTTCTTGCTTTCATTTTTAGTTTATATCTTGTAATTTCTGAAGTTTTGTGTCATAAAGCACCTTTCTACATCCCATAGCAGATAATAAGTCTTTAATTTTATCTTTTATTCCTGATTTTCTAGCACTGATGCCTACCAGTCATACATATAAAATGTATTTACCAATTTAATATTGTTAAAAAGTAAACTGAGACACAATACAATTTTTAAAAAATTTATTTGCACATATAGCAATTCATGAATTGGGTAGCTCTAAACCAGGGGAAATGCAAGGGGGAGGCTTTTATAGGGTGAATATAGAAAATATTTGACTGGTTCCAATTATATACTTGCCTTATTTGGTCTATTCCTTTGAAAAGTCTCTAATTAGATAAGTAGAAGTTTATTGGCTATCTCAGATTGGTTGAGTTTGCTTTGCTTTTTAAAAATATAGGCATTTATAATAAATAGCTCAAATTAAGTTTTGCTTATGTTTACAAATCGAAGGTTGACGTGACTTATGAGGCTTAACTGGCTTTGTCTGCTGAAGAATTCTTTAGGCCCTCATTTTAATTTACTTTAACAGTACATGTATATGCATTTATATATATTTACTATTTATATGCATTTACTAAAAATTTATACACATCTAAAATTGTACACATTTAATGAAAATAAGGCGTATTGTTTTTAAATGGGTCTTTTATGGTTTGCCTTTCCAGTTAGCTCAGGAACTCTTAACAAGAGAGATCCATGCCTTAGATCTGTATTCGAATTGCCTTAGTGTATAGCATATTTTGAATCATTCTGATAAAAAATGCTCAATTTGTAAAAGAGTTTATACACCCAGCTTCTTCGTGGAGGAAGGATCTCTTTTTTTCTCAAAGAGATAACAATTAGTTATACTCTGAATTAGGAGCCATTGTCAAGGTGGATAGATGAGGTTAAGGACAAGATCAGGAAGAAAAGCAATTTTGAGGGGGCAACGTGAGTCCTCATGAGATAAGACTTTATTTAGTCCACTATAGGGATTGGGCTATATGATTTGTAACGTGCCACTCATGGCAGTTGCAAAACAGGAGTTGACAAAATGATTTCAGTAATAGCAGTGTCACTGAAATGAGTGCATTGCTTCTGCAGAAGCTCCAACACTAAAATTCATTTGAATGTAAAAGATGTTATTAAAAAAATTTTACCATTTCATTGTTTTTGCTAGCACAACTAAACTGTAACACAGTGTTTCATTAGGTGTCTAAAATGAATAAGTGCTAAAAAAAGAATTCCAAAATGGGAAGGTCTATGTGTGAGAGTGTGCGGGTGAGTTTTCCTGGAGAGGGTGATGCTTGTCTAAGGCCCAAAATGTTGGCGTTTAGATGGAGACTGGGATACTCCATAGAAGGAAGCTCAAATTCTTTGCCTGACAGAAGCAATAGACTAGATTATGCTGAAGCAGTATGAATGCTGATTATACATTAGCCAATTTAAAGAGGTTTGCATACTGTCATAATTATTCAATACATCTAAATTATGTTGACTAAATTCAATAACATAAGCTATACAAGTGCATATACATTTTTACAATCTCAAAAATGCAGCATGGTATGGGTTGGCATTATAAATTTATATTTGACTCTTCAAGAACTGAATCTAAAAATGTGACTATTAAAAATGCTAATTATACTGCTACCTAGAGAATAAAAACTTTGAGAAATAAACGGTCCTTTTCAATGGAAAACTTTACATGTTGATTACTATTTAAAGTTAACTAGAAGTTGAAAACGGTGAAGCAGACACTTCTTTTATTTTCCAATAGGAACTGGATTTGTTCAAGTCTATCTATCTGAATGTTCAAATCTGTCTATTAGCGGATAAGGGGAGGGGGAAATTGGGGCTAAGTGCTAATAGGTACAGGGTTTTTTGGGGGTTAATGGAAATGTTCTAGGCTTAGATAGTGGCAATGGTTGCATACATAGTGAATGTACTAATAACCAATTTAAAATGATGGATTTTATGCTATATGAATTGCATTTAAAAAACAGAAACAAAATGTTACAGTTTATTAAATAAAAGAATAACTTCATGTATCCTGTATGAAAATTGTATAATCTATGCTTGGAAACCATTGAACATCATATTGCTAAATGTATCATTTGTTTGGTAAATTACAAATGTTAAGACTTTACTGTTTAGTATCATCAAATGCATTGTGATTGTCCTTTTAGGCAGACTGGTTTCAAACTGCATTTTTTTTTTTTTAAGTTAGTTAAAGCAAAATGAGTTGAAGGGGGAAATTCCACTACTTCACATCTTAGGAAGTCACTCTCTCTCTACTTGATAAATGGAGGCCATTCAGTTACTTCCCCTTATTGCTAAGCGGTATTTAAAATAGACTTCTACCTGTGCCTTAGACTTATTCCTTTTTCATGTCTGTGTGCCTTACTTTCTCAATTAAGCCTGCTCTCCAGCAACTCCTATATATGCTCTGCACCTGCCTCCTTCTGATTTAAAACATTAGGAAAGTTTATATAAGTTTGCCTCCACTTTCCTCACCAGCCTCATTTCTGACTACTCTTCCTTGCTCTGTGGAGTTCAGCTTCACAGAACTTTTTAGTTCCTTAAACTTGTATAGCCTCCCACAGAGTCTCCACTGTCTCTAATTCCTCTGCTGTATCTCCATTCTCCTTTGCAAGGGTAATTCTTTCTTATCTTTTAGATCTCAGTTTGGAAATCCCTCAAGTGAACTTGCCTGATTACCTGTACCTCTCCCTAACCCCCAGTCCAGATTAGGTGGCCAACCTGTGGCTCTAGAGATATACTGTACTCCCCAGCAATTGCTCTAATCATCACACAGTTCAATAATTGGCTTATTTGTCTGCTTTCTTCACTACAATGTAAGCCTAATGAACAAAGGAATTAGGTCTCCTTTGCTCCTAGACACATCTCCCTTACCCAGCAGAATTCATTCTCTCATTTACTTACATGTTAGTTACTGTTTATGCAGCTTTTATATATGTCCCAGACACTCTTCCAAGCATTGTAAGTAGGAAAGACAAGGTCTCTGGCCTCAAAAAACTTAAATTCTAGTTGGATGAGATACACAACACACATGTGAATAAATATGTCAAATAATAATGTAATGATATAAAAAGATGCATCTGGAAGACAGTAGTCTATTTTAAATAAGGTTATCAAGAAGGCAGTTACTGAGCTGAGATAAAAATAAGAAAGTGGCCATATGAACATTGGAAATAAGATCCTTGTTGCGGAAAAACAAACAAACAAACAAAAAAACAAACTCAAGTACAGAACCTCTGTGATAAGGAGGAGCTTGGCATTTTCTAGGAACTGAAAGAAAGCCAGTGTTAGTGGAGCCTAGTGATCAAGAAGAGAACAACCTAAGAGGAAGAAAAAGGGCTCAGTCCATAAGAAACTCAGAGATCAGGATTTAAGGAGTTATATTTTCACTCTATTGCAATTGAAGTTCTTTGACGAGTTTTAAAGCAGGGGAAATAGGAGTTTTTATTCTGATACGGTTGGGCTTTGTGTCCCCACCCAGATCTCATCTTGAATTGTAATCCTCATAATCCCGGTATGTCAAGGGAGAGAATAGGTGGAGGTAATTGAACCATGGGGGAAGTTTCCCCCAGGCTATTCTCATGATAGTGGGTGAGTTCTCACAAGATCTGGTGGTTTTATAGGGACTCTTCCCACTTTGCTCAGCACTTCGCCCTCCTGCCGCCTCGTGAAGAATGTGCCTTGTGAAGAACGTGCTTTGCTTCCTCTTTGCTTTCCACCATGATTGTAAGTTTCTTGACGCTTCCCCAGCCATGCTGAACTCTGAGCCAATTAAACCTTTCCTTTATAAATTACCCAGTCTCGGGCAGTTCTTTATAGAAGTATGAAAGTGGACTAATACACATTCTTTCCCCCACAAAATTTCAGTTTGGATAGTTTCTGTTGACCTGTCTTCAAGTTCATTGTTGCTTTCGTCTGTGGTCACCTATTTGCTGTTAAGTGCATCCAGTGAATTTTTTATTTAAACTGTTTTATTTTAGTTCTAGATTTCTATTTGGTTTTCTTTCTTTCTGTCCCACTTTCCTTTCTTCCTTCATGTCTTCCTTCCTTCCTGTCTTCCTTCCTTCCTTTCTTCCATCCTTCTCTTTTTCTCTTTCTTTCATTCATTCTTTCTTTCCTTTCTCTTTCTCTTTTATTTAAATTAACACAGTAGAATCATTTATGTACACTTAAGTGCACCTATATTTGAAGTGTAATCTGATAAGTTTTCAGAAATTACTTGTGTATGTGTAACCCGAGCTGTAATCAAGATACAGCATATTTTCATGATCCAAAAAGACTTCCTTGGTGCTCCTTGTCAGGCAATCTCCTCTACTCATTCCCACCTCCAAGAAGCCATGGTTTTGCTTTCTGTAACAATAGATTCAAATTTGTTTCTTTTCTGGAGTTCCATATAAATGGAATCATATAGTGTATATTCTTGGCTGTTTTATTTCACTCAGTATAACGATTTTGAGATTCGTCCATGCTTTTGCTTGTACCAGTAGTTTTTCTCAATTGCTAAATTATATTCCAGTACATGAACACATCACAACTTTATTAATTTATCTCTTCATGAACATTTGGGTTTTCCCAGATTTAAAATATTATGAATAAAGTGGCCATAAACATTTGTATGTGTGGATGTATGTTTTCATTTCTGTATGGAATATACTAATTGTGGAATTGCTAAGTCAAATGAGAATAAAGGCTTAATATTATTAAAAGCTGTCAACTTTTCCAAAGTAGATGCAATAAGCAATATAAGTAAATCTTAATTTTGCATTCTAGAAAACACTTCGTATTGTCAATCTCTTTAAATTTTATCAATTTAATGAATGTACAGTGATATCTCATTATAATTTTAACTTTTCTTCTTTAATGCCTAATGATATTAAGTATTTCCTTATGTTCTTATTTGGAATTTTTAAATCTTCTTTACTGATGTGTCTTTTAGTTCTATCAACTTTTGGTTCATGTATTTAGAAGTTTTAATAAAATAGCTAATCTATTAATGAATTGAACAGTGATGATCTTTTTATTTTTCTTGGTCTTTTATCTCTCTGTTTTATTTTGAATAGCTATGCCTCCAAGTTCACTAATTTTTTTTTTTCTTCTGCAGTGTGTAATCGGCTGTTAATCCCATCCAGAGTATTTTCCAAATGTTGTATTTTTCCATCTCCAGAAGTTTGACTTGGGTCTTTTTCATTCTTTCATTTTTCTTCCCATCATATTATTTTTTTTCTTTTACCTTCTTAAGCATATGAAATTTAGTTATAAGAACTTTCTAATATTACTAACTGCTAATTTTACCATCTACATCACTTCTGGTCTGTTTGTATTGATTGGTTTTAGTCATATTTTCTTGATTTAATTGCTTGCATTATAATTTTTATTGGATGGCCAATATTGTCAATTTTATATTTTTGCATGCTAGCTTTCATTGTATTACTTTAGATATTTTTGAGTTTTGTTCTCAGTTAGAGTTAAGTCACTTGTAAATAGTTTGACTCTTTTATGACTTACCTTTAAGTTTTCTTAAGGAGTGTTTAGAAGAGCTTTTATCCTAGGGCTAATTGGCCCCACACTTTAGTCAATATTCTTCCCAGTACTTTACCTCACTTTTTTTTTGAGGAGTCTCACTCTGTCCCCAAGGCTGGAGTGTGGAGTGCGGTGGTATGATCTTTGCTCACTGCAACCTTCACCTCCCCAGTTCAAGTGATTCTCCTGCCTCAGCCTCCTGGGTAGCTGGGATTACAGGTTCCTGCCACCATGCCCAGCTAATTTTTGTATTTTTAGTAGAGACGAGGTTTTGCCATGTTGGCCGCTGCTCCTCGCCTCTTTACCTTATTTCTTATTTCATTAGAATTCTTTTCACTTTAGTTGGTGGGAACACAAAATATTTTCAGTGCTGTGTGTACCCTAAGAATTGTTCTGACTACTGTTTTGCGTGTTCACGTGTGTCTCTGTGTGTGTGCATGTGGTATGGATTTATTTTTCTCCCTGGTTTCAGAGTTTGCCCACATGTGTGTGTCGATGAATACTCAGCTGAAGAGTCAAGAGGGCCTGTCTGAAGATTTCTGGACCTCTTTCTCTAAGCTCTTCCCTTTTCTTCAGTACACTTTCCTGTTAATCGTAGCTATCTTTTTGGACTTGCCCTTCCTTCCCTCAGCCTTGGATAGTCTCTCAAGCTGGTAAAACGTGGCAATCATAGCATCTACCTCATGTTTTCCCTTCTCTTAGGTACCATTATTCTGTATTTCCTGTTGTCTAAAGTGTCAATTGTTGTTGCAAATATTTTTTCTAGCTTTCTAGTTTTAATCAGTATAGTGAAGCTGTTCCACCTCACTTCATTCCATTAAAAGTGGAAAATGTATGTTTCTTTTAACAAGTGTCTAATTTTGACTTTGTATTTTTGGTTGTTATTTCAATTGCCAACTGTCTTTCATTGCTTGTATGGATATATCACCTGGAAATCCTGATGATTTCCTTTAAAGTTAAGATACCTTTTTCTCTATTTGAATTTCTTCTTTTCCTATTTCTTTTTTCTTTTCAACCTCATCTGCATCTTCTCAGATGATCCTAAATTATCCTGCTTGGGGTTTCATTTGGATTTCTGGATTGAATTCTTTAATTGCTTTTGGAAAATTCTCAGCTATTTATTACTTGAGTATTATACCCCATTGTGTCTCTACTCTCTGGAACTTCCATGACTGGAACTAGGTCATTACATGGTCTCACATATGTTTCTTAGATTCTTTACCACGTTTTCCTTTTTTTCTCCTTAATTAGATATTTTCTGTTCTATATTCTAGCTCATTAATCCCTTTCCCCATTATGATTTTAATCCCTTACATTAAGTTTTAAATTTCAGTTACTTATTATTTATAGCATTTCTATTTTATTCATTTTTGGTAAAGTTAATGTTCTTGTGAATACATCCATCCATCTATGTTTTTCCTCCAGTGTTCCCTTTATTTCCTAGAATTCTTTAGTCATAGTTATCTTACAATTTTTATTTGGATTGCTCCTGGGTTATATGTTGTCTATATTTTCTCTTGGGCTTTTAACATGTAGTTTTTGCTCATGGCATGCCTGGTATTTTTATATTAAATATCAATACCTTTGTATGGAAAGGTGTAGAGGCTTTGAGTGATGTTTTCTCTCGCTAGAAAGGGTTTATCATTTCTTTTGTTAGATAAAATGGGAGTTTAAAATATTAACCAATCTTGGATTAAGCTGACTTAAGACTGTGTTACAATCTTGCTAAGTGTTTCTCTACTTTTGGTTGATTCCATGTTCCTAGAGTGTGGTCCTGCAGGTGCTATGATTGCATACTTACACATATTTAGGAGAAAACAGTCCTAGGGGAATGCTTAATTTTGAATCTCACTAAAATCTTGATCTCTCAACTTTCTTACGTTCCTTTTCCATGTTTGTGAAACTGCAAATGCTCTCTTGGTTTCTCCGATTCTAAGTATTTTCCTTCTTACCCTTCCATTTTCTGGACTCTTAGATTATTTCCTAGTATCTAGAATTAGCAAATAAAGCAAAGCTAAAAAGCAGACATAGACTATTAGAATATAGATAAATTAGAATATAGAATAAAATGGCCCGTTATTCTTACTGTTTCCAAGAATATGTGAATACTTTCTCACATAACTTTCTCACATAATAAGATAAATTAGAATTTTACCACAGTTTTTCTATATATTGAGATCTTGTCTCTTTAAGACTTGGTTAAATCAGTAGCTCTCTGATGCCTTAAAACAGATAATTTAAAGACTTACGGTTAATACTAGTCTCCACAAAAGGAATTCAAGGTCCTCAAAGAAGTGACTAATATTATAGCTGGGA
>NW_012103120.1:1308573-1312864 GCF_000951045.1 Mandrillus leucophaeus | reverse complement strand
CCTGCCACCATGCCCAGCTAATTTTTGTATTTTTAGTAGAGACGAGGTTTTGCCATGTTGGCCGCTGCTCCTCGCCTCTTTACCTTATTTCTTATTTCATTAGAATTCTTTTCACTTTAGTTGGTGGGAACACAAAATATTTTCAGTGCTGTGTGTACCCTAAGAATTGTTCTGACTACTGTTTTGCGTGTTCACGTGTGTCTCTGTGTGTGTGCATGTGGTATGGATTTATTTTTCTCCCTGGTTTCAGAGTTTGCCCACATGTGTGTGTCGATGAATACTCAGCTGAAGAGTCAAGAGGGCCTGTCTGAAGATTTCTGGACCTCTTTCTCTAAGCTCTTCCCTTTTCTTCAGTACACTTTCCTGTTAATCGTAGCTATCTTTTTGGACTTGCCCTTCCTTCCCTCAGCCTTGGATAGTCTCTCAAGCTGGTAAAACGTGGCAATCATAGCATCTACCTCATGTTTTCCCTTCTCTTAGGTACCATTATTCTGTATTTCCTGTTGTCTAAAGTGTCAATTGTTGTTGCAAATATTTTTTCTAGCTTTCTAGTTTTAATCAGTATAGTGAAGCTGTTCCACCTCACTTCATTCCATTAAAAGTGGAAAATGTATGTTTCTTTTAACAAGTGTCTAATTTTGACTTTGTATTTTTGGTTGTTATTTCAATTGCCAACTGTCTTTCATTGCTTGTATGGATATATCACCTGGAAATCCTGATGATTTCCTTTAAAGTTAAGATACCTTTTTCTCTATTTGAATTTCTTCTTTTCCTATTTCTTTTTTCTTTTCAACCTCATCTGCATCTTCTCAGATGATCCTAAATTATCCTGCTTGGGGTTTCATTTGGATTTCTGGATTGAATTCTTTAATTGCTTTTGGAAAATTCTCAGCTATTTATTACTTGAGTATTATACCCCATTGTGTCTCTACTCTCTGGAACTTCCATGACTGGAACTAGGTCATTACATGGTCTCACATATGTTTCTTAGATTCTTTACCACGTTTTCCTTTTTTTCTCCTTAATTAGATATTTTCTGTTCTATATTCTAGCTCATTAATCCCTTTCCCCATTATGATTTTAATCCCTTACATTAAGTTTTAAATTTCAGTTACTTATTATTTATAGCATTTCTATTTTATTCATTTTTGGTAAAGTTAATGTTCTTGTGAATACATCCATCCATCTATGTTTTTCCTCCAGTGTTCCCTTTATTTCCTAGAATTCTTTAGTCATAGTTATCTTACAATTTTTATTTGGATTGCTCCTGGGTTATATGTTGTCTATATTTTCTCTTGGGCTTTTAACATGTAGTTTTTGCTCATGGCATGCCTGGTATTTTTATATTAAATATCAATACCTTTGTATGGAAAGGTGTAGAGGCTTTGAGTGATGTTTTCTCTCGCTAGAAAGGGTTTATCATTTCTTTTGTTAGATAAAATGGGAGTTTAAAATATTAACCAATCTTGGATTAAGCTGACTTAAGACTGTGTTACAATCTTGCTAAGTGTTTCTCTACTTTTGGTTGATTCCATGTTCCTAGAGTGTGGTCCTGCAGGTGCTATGATTGCATACTTACACATATTTAGGAGAAAACAGTCCTAGGGGAATGCTTAATTTTGAATCTCACTAAAATCTTGATCTCTCAACTTTCTTACGTTCCTTTTCCATGTTTGTGAAACTGCAAATGCTCTCTTGGTTTCTCCGATTCTAAGTATTTTCCTTCTTACCCTTCCATTTTCTGGACTCTTAGATTATTTCCTAGTATCTAGAATTAGCAAATAAAGCAAAGCTAAAAAGCAGACATAGACTATTAGAATATAGATAAATTAGAATATAGAATAAAATGGCCCGTTATTCTTACTGTTTCCAAGAATATATGAATACTTTCTCACATAACTTTCTCACATAATAAGATAAATTAGAATTTTACCACAGTTTTTCTATATATTGAGATCTTGTCTCTTTAAGACTTGGTTAAATCAGTAGCTCTCTGATGCCTTAAAACAGATAATTTAAAGACTTACGGTTAATACTAGTCTCCACAAAAGGAATTCAAGGTCCTCAAAGAAGTGACTAATATTATAGCTGGGATAGGGCATAAATGAGATGAGGCTTAAACATTTTATTATAACAGAAAGTTAGAAAGTGCTCAATAACCGTTGAGGGCGTATAACAAAGACTGGGGAACCAGTTTGAAGGAGTTACCCCTGACTAAATTAGAGAGAACTTGAGTATTAACATACTGAAGCACAGTAATACATTAGAAAAACAGAATAAATAGATAATAGTCCATACTGATAATAAATAGGTAAATCAATCAATAAATGGTTGAAGAGAATGGAAAGTTCTTGCTTACAATAGAATTCTAAGTTCCGAACTAATAAAAATGGAAGCAATGCTCACTATAGACTCCTTATTAGCTACAAGGGTTGGGGAGAAAGTGTAATTATACAGTAGATAAATCAGAAACAACTTGATTAGGTGATCAAAATTAATATTTTCAATGAGGAAGAGATATGATGTTTCTCCATTGAGGCAGATACCACATCACCTGTGCAGTATTGTGGCTGAGAATGCATAACCTAAATCTAAGTAGGAGAAAACCTAAATCTAATTAGAAAACACATCCAAATGTGGTACATTTTATTTTTTAATAAGAGGAGATATTTTTAAAAAATATCAGTGGCATGAAAGACAAAGAAAGGGTGTAGAAAGTTTTGAAATTGAAGAAGGATAAACATATATAACAAATAAATGTAGTATCTAACCCCACATTGGATAGTGTAACTGAGAAGAAAAAAATTCTACAAGAAAATTACTGGGTCAATTAACAAAATTGGAATATAAATGATAAATTAGATAACAGTACTGTATCACTATTAAATTTACTGATTTTTATAACTTCACTGTGGTTATGTGAGAAAGTACTCGTGTATTCTTGGAAACAGTAAGAATAAAGGGCCATTTTATTCTATATTATATATATGCTAAATAATGTATATAATGTTATATATAACAAATCTACAAATGGTTCAGAAAATATAAATGCCAACACACACTGTATACATACATGTATCTATGTGTAGAAATATATATATATACACACACACGCACATATAAAGAGAATGAGAAAGAGGAGAAAAGTATTTTTAAAAAATGGGAAAAAGGTAAAATAGGTGAATCTGGGTAAAGAGAGCTGGTTCTTGTGGCAGGTGGGAAAAAGCTAGGCAGAAAACAAACCATATTTTAAAACTTTAAAAACTATTGACAGTTTTTATATAACTTGATAAAAAGTATAAGAATGATATAACACATGCATATCAATCCTTAGGTTTAATTAATGTTAAAATTTTCTTACATTTGGTTTGGATTTTTTTAAATATCACTTTCTTTCCCTTATAGGAAGCAGTGTGGCCAGGTACTGAGGAGATGGTAAATATCCTCTGTCTCACTGTTTCTCTCTCTCATCATTAATGCAAAAGGATATAATCATAAAAACAATCTCCTTCTATTATTTTCATGTTATCATAAAGAGATTTATTAGGCTCATCATTTCTGTCTATCTCTGTCACTTATTTCTATAGATAGAGTAACTGACACAAGACAAGGATGCCCTCTCTCACAACTCCTATTCAATATAGTGTGGGAAGTTCTGGCCAGGGCAATCAGGCAAGAGAAAGAAATAAAGGGTATTCAATTAGGAGGAGAGGAAGTCAAATTGTCTCCGTTTGTAGATGACATGATCATATGTTTATAAAACCCCATTGTTTCAGCCCAAATCTCTTTAAACTGATAAGCAACCAGCAAAGTCTCAGGATACAAAATCAATGTGCAGAAATCATGAGCATTCCTATACACCAATAATAGACAAACAGCTAAATCATGAGTGAACTCCCATTCACAATTACTACAAAGAGAATAAAATACCTAGAAATCCAACTTACAAGTGATGTGAAGGACTTCTTCAAGGAGAACTACAAACCACTGCTCAATGAAATAAAAGAAGACACAAACAAATGAAAGAACATTCCATGCTCATGGATAAGAAGAATCAATACAGTGAAAATGGCCATACTGCCCAAGGTAATTTATAGATTCAATGTTGTCCCCATCAAGCTACCTCTGACTTTCTTCATAGAATTGGGAAACACTACTTAAAAGTTCATATGGAACCAAAAAAGAGCCCACATAGCCAAGACAATCCTAAGCAAAAAGAACAAAGCTGGAGGCATCATGCTACCTGACTTCAAACTATACTACAAGGCTACAGTAACCAAAACAGCATGAC
>NW_012103120.1:1307990-1308523 GCF_000951045.1 Mandrillus leucophaeus | reverse complement strand
AGACAATCCTAAGCAAAAAGAACAAAGCTGGAGGCATCATGCTACCTGACTTCAAACTATACTACAAGGCTACAGTAACCAAAACAGCATGACACTGGTACCAAAACAGAGATATAGATGAATGGAACAGAACAGAGGCCTTGGGAATAACACCACACATCTACAACCATCTGATCTTTGACAATCCTGACAAAAAGAAGCAATGGGAAAAGGATTCCCTAGTTAATAAATGGTGCTGGGAAACCTGGCTAGCCAAATGCAGAAAGCTGAAACTGGATCCCTTCCTTACACTGCATACAAAAATTAACTCGAGATGGATTGAAGACTTAAATGTAAGACCTAAAACCATAAAAACCCTAGAAGAAAACCTAGGCAATACCATTCAGGACACTGGCATGGGCAACGACTTCATGACTGAAACACCAAAAGCAATGGCAAAAAAAGCCAAAATAGACAAATGTGATCTAATTAAACTAAAGAGCTTCTTCACAGCACACAGATATATACATATATGTGTGTGTGTGTGTGTGTGT
>NW_012103120.1:1280999-1307305 GCF_000951045.1 Mandrillus leucophaeus | reverse complement strand
AGACTGGATTAAGAAAATGTGGCACATATACACCATGGAATACTATGCAGCCATAAAAAAGGATGAGTTCATGTCCTTTGCAGGGACATGGATGAAGCTAGAAACCATGATTATAAGCAAACTACCACAAGGACAGAAAACCAAACACTGCATGTTCTCACTCATAGGTAGGAGTTGAACAACGAGAACACATGGACACAGGGCAGAGAACATCACACACCAGGGCCTGTCAGGCGGTGGGGGGCTGGGGAAGGGCATAACATTAGGAGAAATACCTAATGTAAATTATGAGTTGATGGGTGCAGCAAAGCAACATGGCACATGTGTACCTATGTAACAAACCTGCACGTTGTGCACATGTAATCTGGAACTTAAAGTATGATAAAAATAATAGTAATAAAAAAGATTAGATGTGGCAAAATATTAACTGTTTGTGAAAATAAGTGCAGTGATATGGTCTTAGGTGTACTCCTATAACATTTTATAGTTGAAAACTTCCAAAATTATAATTTTGGTGGCAAGGGACACATCATCAACTCAGGCCATTTGGGTGCCCTGGAACGTAGTTTGTACAACAGAAGTAGGTTTAAAGATGAATTATGTTCCTTTCGTTGCCAATTCACAGAGTAACAATCAGTGTTACATTTACTTCCAATACTGATAACTTTTTTAGCCTGTTTATTATTTATTTTGAGTTTAGTTATGTGCTCATAGATTTATATATTCAATTTATTTTCATTAACTTTTGTCATTTTCTGGAGGGAGAGGGAAGGGAGACACCCCATGCAAGAATGTCAGAGATTCCCACATTTCTTATATTGAATTTGGGAATTTTTCATGAACTAATCCTTCTCAAGTTGTTCTTTGCCTTTGTTTTATATCCAAAAGTAGAAATGTTTGTTTTAGCAATTTTGTCAAGTCATATAGTGGTTTTTTGGGGAGGGAAGATTTCCCATCTTCATCCTTTCCACACTGAAAGTCTTGCACAGTTTGGTCTAGTCTCAGTTTGATAAGAATTACTTTTTAAAAACATGAATATATAGTCAATGTTATAGACCCTTCACCATTGATATAAATATATATTTGTTATTCATTTATATCAATGAGTTATACTCATTGTATATAAATGTATAACTCACTGTGATGAGTTATACTAATAGATTTGTGAATACCATATATTAGACCACCCTTACTTTTAAGTATAAAATTTGTTTGTTGAGATATTTTTTATACTACTAAAGAAAATTTTAATTAATATTTTGCATTTATGCTTATTAATAAGTAGGCTACTTTTTCCTCAGATTACCTTTCTTCAGTGTTGGCAGCTATGTTATCCTAGCCATATATAATATATTTTGGGAATATTTTCTTTAGTATATGAAGAAGTTCATATAAGGTCAGTAAAGTCTTTCACAGTCTCATCCTTTAATTGAGAGAATTGTAATGTCGACTGAATTTTTGATTGGTTATATTTCTATTTGTTCTTAAGTCAATTTTAATAATTTGTTATTTTAATATACATTTTAATTTTATTTGATAATTTTTATAGCATTTTTCTTCAATGTTTTAACATATCTATTTGTAGTTATGTCCCCTTCAACTTTCCAAAACAAACAAAATCTCTCTTTAATTTTGTTGATCAATTTTGCCTTCTGTATCTTTTATTATTTTTAAAGCTTTTTGCTTTTGTTAATCTTCTCTATTTTTTTTTTTTTTTGGTAAAATATCAATAGCTTTGAGGGTACAGATGGTTTTTTGGTTACATAGATGAATTATATAGTGGTTAAGTCTAAGATTTCAGTGCACTTACCACCCAAGTAGGGTATATTGTACCTAATATTTTATTTTTTAATCCCTCACCTCTATCCTATTCTCTCTCCTTCTGAGTCTCCAATGTCCATTATTCCACTTTGCATGCCTTTGCATACCCATAGCTTAGCTCCTAATTATAAGTGAAAACACATAGTATTTGATTTTCCATTTCTGAGTTAGTTCACTTAGGATAATGCCTCAAGCTCCATCCAAGTTGCTGCAAATGACATTATTTAATTCTTTTATTATGGCTGAGTAGTATACCATGGTGTGTATATACACTTTCTTTATCCACCGACTTGTTGATGGGAACTTAGATTGGTTCCATATCTTTGTAATTCTGAATTGTGCTGCAATAAACATATGTTTGCAGATGTCTTTTTGATATGACTTCTTTTCCTTTGGGTAGATAGGTAATATCCCCTTTGTCATTTATGATTGTGTTTATTTGGGTCTTCTTGCTTTTTTTCCTTAATTAATCTAGCTAGCAGTTTATCTATCTTATTCTTTAAAACAACCAGCTCCTGGATTCATCAGTCTTTTGTATGATTTTCTGTGTCTCAGTTTCCTTCACTTCAGCTCTGATTTTGTCTATTTCTTGTATTCTGCTAGCTTTGGGGTTGGTGTGCTACTGTTTCTCTAGTTCCCCTAAGTTGTGATGTTAGGTTCTTAATTTGAGATCTTTCTAACTTTTTGATGTGGGCATTTAGTGCTATGAACTTCCCTCTTAAATGCTTTGGCTGTATCCCAAAGATTCTGGCATGTTATATTTTGTTTAATTAGTTTCAAAGAATTTCTTGATTTCTCCCTTAATTTCATTATTTATCCAGAAGTCATTCTGGAGCAGATCATTTAATTTCCATGTAATTGTATGGTTTTGAGAAATTTTCTTAACATAGATTTCTATTTTTTTTGCACTGCGGTCTGAGAGTATGGTTGGTATCATTTCACTTTGTTTAAATATGCTGAAGATTGTTTTATGCTCAATCATGTGGTTGATTTTAGAGTATGTGACGAGTACAGATGAGAAGATTATATATTCCGT
Source organism: Mandrillus leucophaeus (assembly GCF_000951045.1). NCBI lineage: Eukaryota > Metazoa > Chordata > Mammalia > Primates > Cercopithecidae > Mandrillus > Mandrillus leucophaeus. Next base: position 1,304,448 of record NW_012103120.1, on the reverse strand, counting down.
TGTTTTGGGGTGGAGATTTCTGTAGATATCTATTAGGTCTGTTTGGTCAGGTGTTAAGTTCAGGTCCCAAATATCTTTGTTAGTTTTTTGCCTTGATGATCCATCTAATACTGTCAGTGGGGAGTTGAAGTCTCCTATTATTAAGTGACTATTTAAGTTTCTTTGTAGGTCTCTAAGAACGTTTGTTATTAATCTGGGTACTCCTGTGTTGTGTGCATATATATCTAGGTACTAAATTATCTATTTTTCTTTGTAGGTCTCTAAGAACTTTATTAATCTGAGTACTCGTGTGTTGGATATATATATATGTGTATATATATGTATACATATATATACACATATGTATATGTGTGTGTATACATATATATGTATATAACTGTATGTGTATATATGTGTGTGTATATGTATATATACATATATGTATCCGTATACATATATATATCTCAACAAGAAGGTAATTAGGTCTTGTTGAATTGAACCCTTTACCATTATGTAATGCTTTTGTGGTTTTTTTTTTTTTTTGGTCTTTTTTGATTTTTATTGATTTAAAGTCAATTTTGTCTGAAATTAGAATAGCAACCCCTGCTTTTTGTTTGTTTGTTTGTTTGTTTGTTTTCCTTTTACTTGGTAGATTTTTCTCCATCCCTTTACTTTGAGCCTGTGTGTGTCACTGCATGTGAGATGGGGTCTCTTAAAGAGCATGCCATTGATTTTTGCCTTTTTAAATCAAACTTGTCACTCTGTGCCTTTTAATTAGAGCATTTGTCTCATTTACATTCAAAGTTAGTGTTGATATGTGAGGATTTGAACCTGTTATCATGTTATTGGCTGGTTATTTATTTATTTATTTATTTTTGAGACGGAGTCTCGCTGTGTCGCCTAGGCTGGAGTGCAGTGGCAGGATCTCAGCTCACTGCAAGCTCCGCCTCCCGGGTTTACGCCATTCTCTTGCCTCAGCCTCCCGAGTAGCTGGGACTACAGGCGCCCGCCACCTTGCCCGGCTAGTTTTTTGTTTTTTTGTATTTTTTAGTAGAGACGCGGTTTCACTGTGTTAGCCAGGATGGTCTCGATCTCCTGACCTCGTGATCTACCCGTCTCGGCCTCCCAAAGTGCTGGGACTACAGGCTTGAGCCACCGTGCCCGGCCTATTGACTGGTTATTATGCAGATTGTGTGGTTGTCCTATAGTGTCATTGGTCTATGTAGTAAAGTGTGTTTTTGTAGTGGCCAGTAGTGTTCTTTCCATATTTAGCACTCCCTTCAGGACCCTCTGTAAGGCAGATCTGGTTTTAATGAATTCCCTTAGCATTTGGATCCACTCTGCATGTGCACCAGCAGAGAGGGAGGCAAGGTCCACCCATAAATACACACACACTGGCAAAGCATGGTGTGGGATAACTATGGACAAGTGCAGGCTGGGAAAGAGGCATGGGGGCCACTGTGGTTTGGGGAGGGCATGGACAAGATGTGTATATTGACTAGGACTGCTCTGCTGGAGCTCTCTCTGATGGTCAGGCATGGTCTGCTAGTGCAGGAGCTATGATGCGGCCCCTAGGAGGAGCCTCAGTGAGAGTCCTGCAAGTAGGCATGGCCAGACTGGGTCCCCAGAAGCAGCCAGCAGACAGGAAGGTGCTCAGGTCGAACCAGCTCTATCTTATAGGCAAGATTGCCCAGCACTGTTCAGGTCCAACAATTTGTCTAAGGTTAAAATCTTCTAGGGGAGCAACGCGAGCTTAGGCGGATGGGCAACACTGACCCTGCTGCTCTACAGACACTATTGCACCAAACCCTCTGGGCTCCACATTGGCTGGAGTTCTGCATCTACCATCTCTCTAAGCCTCTCCGTGACAGCTCCGTTGTCCATGGGAGTCACGGGGTCTCCTGTTGCCAGGATTCCAGCGGTCCATGGTAAGAGCAGGTCACTCCTTATCTGCTCAACTTAATCATCCCCAGGAGTCGTTCGGGGGCAGGAATGAGTCCCAGTGCAGAGTAGCCTCATGCAGGGTTCTCAGCTTCCTCCTTCTTCAGCCCAGCATCCGCGTCTTCTCTCCATCTGCTCTGAGTGCCTTCCCTGTGAAGATCTACTGAGAGTGTGCCAGTCTTTCCAATGTCATGGTCTCCCCTAGCGGCATCTAGTCAGCCATTTTTCAAAAAACTGGATTGATTTTCTCTATTCTTCCTTAAAAAAAAAAAAAAAGTTTCTGCTCTTACCATTATAATCTTATTTGAGTTATTTTCTTTTGTTCTGTTTCCAACTTACTGATTTGAATGCTTTTTTAATTTTTAGTCTTATTTATATGTATATTATGGTGTAAGTACTTCCTGTTTAGTTTTAGAGACGTTTTAACCTTCATTGTTGTCATTGTCATGCAGTTATAAATCATAACTTTTATTCTAATTTTTCTTTGCATAGCAGATTACTTAGAAGTATATGTTTAGTATTTTAGTGTGTTATTTTCTTTAGTGATTCCTCTATATTTTAAATCTTATTCTTGTCTTAAAAATATCTAAAGCTGATTAGTATGTCCATCATATTGCATAGTAATGCAAAGGGATATAATTATAAAAACACTAATCTCTTTCTATGTTTTTTATGATTAGGTTTGTTAGGCACATCTGTTCCTACTAATTATAATTATTAATTTTGTATAGTCTGTAGTTAAATAAATTTACCAACATGTTTATCCATTTTTCATGTTCATGCCCTTTTTCTTGCATTTTACTATTCTCTTTTGGGTTCACAGGTTTTTGTTCCTTTCTTTGTTTTCTTTCCTCTTTTCTTCAAAAATATTAATTTAAGACTGTATATATATATATATATATGTTCAACTATGGCTGGGGGTGACAAATGATAAACACTAACATAATAAATAGTTAAATTATATTGTTAGTAAATTATAAATGTTCGAGTTAAATGAGAGCAAAAAGCCAGAGATTAGTGGCATTTTTAGACATGGTGGTCAGCAATGACCTCACTAAGCATACAACATTTAAGTAAAGTGGGCCATGGAAATGCTTGGAAGAACAGCACTCCAAGCAGAGAGAAATAGTTAAAGTCCCTGAGATACAAACCTGACTGCAGTATTTGGAAAAACAACATGGAGGACAGTGTGGCAGCAACAGATGAAGAGAGAGGGAAAGAAGAGAGAAAGGAGGTTGGAGAAGACACAGGTCAAATTATGTAGGTTTTGCAAGCCATTACAAGGAGTTGGGATTTTGGTCTGTAGGCGATGGGAAGTCATTGGGTTATTCAGCAGACATACATCTTTTAAATGATTATTCTGGCTCTTATGTGGAGAACTGGTTGTAGGAAAACCAGAATAGAAACAGGAAAACTGGTTAGAAGACTGTTGCCATGATCTACGTAAGAAATGATGAGTAGGCCAGATTTGTTGCTATGGAGGTAGTGAGAGATAGTCAGATTCTGGATAAATTTTGAAGACACAGCCAGCAGATTACTTCTGAATTTAATAAAGAAATTACTGTGGCTGTAAGAAGGCATCCTGATGATAACTAGCATGTGATAATTAATTACAGTAAGGTAAGTTTAAAGGATAATTATGTTATTACTTATCCACCAAAATTATATGTTATATATAGACAATTTTTTAAAACTCTTGCTTAAACAAACAAATATCAAAGAGTTGAAACTTCATAGCTCACAACTTTTACTGGTTGCATTTGACAGATTTGTTTTATTACTTTTACTAATTAGAACATACCATATAATATTATGTGGTAATTAAAGATAATAAAGGTAAAACTATAAGAATATAAAAATTAGGGCAAGATAAAGCAAATAATATGAATACTTCTATAGATAAAGTATTTTAAATTATTTTTTGGGTTTATTTATGTTTTATATCATTTGTATTTGTTGATCTTATAAGAGATAAAGTTTGTTAAATGAGAGCTTGCTGTAATATGCATAACATGAAAAAATAAGGCTTTTAAATTTAATTGTTATATAGATCACATGAAAAGCCATGATTATGGCCAACACTATGTAGCAGTGTTACAAATATAGGCACAACAGCAAGGCATTAAATAAGGCTAATTGCTTTCTTGTAGCAAACGTTCTGAAATAGAGAAAATGGGCTTCCATCTATTTCAGAGATTACCAGGACATAGTAATTACTATGGATATATAAACCTACATTTCATTAACAGCACAGTTGGCTAAATATAACTTCTGAAGAAACATGTATAAAGTCCAGGTTAGGTGGAGGAAGATAAAACCTTATGTAAGATAATTAGTTTACCAGCTTTGTTCTTAATGATAAAGGTATGTAACCAGGGAAGTGGACAGAGAAGTGCGAGAGATCAGAAACCGGGGATTCTAATTGTAATCCTGTGTTGTGCTGGTGAATATCACACAACTGGCTCCTTGGAAAAAAATGCTGGTTTTTAATGTTGCTGGATTTCCATGGTATAAATATCCCACTGTCGCTGATTTCAAGATGGTGACCTGATGTCACTGAAAGCAGAGTTCAGAAGAGATGAGGACACTTAACCCTTGCAAGTCTGTGAAAGTCAGCTCCAGCATGTCACTTCCCAGACTTAGAATCAAATGGTCATGAAATTTTGAATAACTCATGTAAAAGTTCTAGACCTAAGTTTCCTCACTTCTCAAATCAAAAATTGGACTGTTGTCTAAAATCCTTCCCAGACTTAACATTCTTTTTAAAGGATAGAGGTAAGATGATTTTTTATTATTAAATAAGTTTTAAAAATATAGAATACCCTTACTTTTAAATTGCATATAAAACTACAGGTGGAAGTAGCAGAATAAAATCTATTTTTCCCATTAATGACTGTTTTAATACTCCTTATCTTTAAATGGAGACATAGATTTGGGAACATCATGTAGAGAAATTGGCATTAAGTATGTAAAATACTAATGAGATGAAACGTAATTCCAATTGTGATAGTATCAGTTATAATGCAAAGAGGTGCCTTTGGTAGTAGAACATATATTTTCTGTCACATTCTGCGTTTAGCCTAAATCTGTACCATGTTGTGGTGAGCTTGTAAAATTACACCCAACTCCCACTTCCTGGTATTCATACCCTTGTGTAATTTGACTCTTTGAGTGTGGAGTGGAATTCTTTTTTCCATTCTGATGGATATACTTCAGCAAGTATTGGATGTTATTTCCACAATTAGGCTTCAAAAGGACTGTGACTTCCTTATTGTATGCCCTCCTTTATTCTCTGCTGGCTCACACAGGGAAGCATTCAGATGATTGCAGCCTCAGCCATTTTCACTGACACTTCACAAGAGACCCTGAAACAGAGGATCTGCCCAACTGAGCATCTCTCAGATTCTGACAATGAGAAACCATGTAAGATAATAAGAGCTTGTTATTTTAAGCTGCTACATTTTGACATAATTTAGCAATTAAAAAATCAATACAGGGGTTGAGGAGAAATATGTTTGAAACTGAAAGGCAGGAGCTCCTTTTCTCCATATTTCACATGCAATTTTATCAAAGTACATGGAAAAGTACAACAACCCAATATACATTGTACCACCAATGAAACAGTCCTTTCAGGAATAAAGGTTAGGGTCACCCCCCGCAGGCAAGGAACCTTAACCTGCTGAGGTGCTGGCTTAGGAGAAAGGATGTATGGAATGAGTAGTGGAAGAAGGTTATTAATACTACGACGATGGAGCTGGTTATAGAAACAAGATCTATAATAGTTATGACTATTATATTTTTCCATATTTTTAATAAACATATAAATATTGATAAAATCTTTGCTTCCTCACCTCCCATTTTCCTGTCAACTAACATAACAATAATGTTAACTTTTTATCTCAGTATTGAATTTATATGACTTCAAAGGCAGACTGTGACTGAGCTAGAAAAATGAATAAACATTACCTAAAGATGGATAAGGTATATTTTTCCTTTTGAGGATCAGGAAGGGGTCAGGTTGCAGGGTGGAGGTTATATTTTTCCTCTTGGGTGCAGGTTGTGGGGGTGGCGGTTAGTGTGTGTGTGTGTGTGTGTGTGTGTGTTTCATATATGGTATAGTGGGCAGAAGCAAGACTTTACTCATCTTTATTTGAAATTTGAGTATGATTTAAAGTGTCATGTATGGCTACATGGTGACAAGGACTGTGACGACCCTGTAAAGTTTGTTAAAGTGGCTCAACTGAACAATAATCCCAAGAATTTCCTTCCCTGTGTGTTTCTGATTAGGGTTGACTACAAGAACAATTTGTGTAAGATTTGGAAGGTAGAGTGAAAAAGTAGTCATGTTTGTTCACTGAGGGTTTATGTAGGCCAAACTTTTGCAGTTCATGCATGTTTTTGAGTATTTGGGTGGCAGCTGGACCTAAGGGTTTTGTTGCTTCCATAAGATTTTTTCCCTGGTTTTCTTAAATCCTGGGTCAGGTGCTATTTAACTCTATGACAAGTGCAAACTTCTCTTTTATGTCATCCATGGCACTGAGGAGGAGAGACAAACAGAATAGATACAGGTTCGGTTGGGCACAGTGGCTCATGCCTGTAACCCCAGCACTTTGGGAGGTTGAGGCAAGCAGATGACAGGGTCAGAAGTTAGAGACCAGCCTGGCCAATATGGCAAAACCCCATTGTCTTAATTTAATTTAGGAGAGCTAAATAATTAGACATGAGGCCAAAGTATATAAGAAAGCGGCAACCTTTTATAGCAAATATGCACACACTCTCGGGGGCGAGGTTCTCCGGTCCTCAGGTATGGGGCCAGGGAAGTCACGCCAGTGCTCTCGGGTGAGGTTCTCCGGTCCACAAGTAGGAGGGGCCGAAAAAGTCAGGCCGGCTCCTGCCAGCGGGGGACTTTTATGCATTGGTACTGGAAGGGGGAGGGCAGTGGGCGGGATAAGGGTGTGATAGGGGCATCTCCATAGGCGTGGCTGGGTAAGTTTCGATCTCTTCGGATTGATGTCACCTGGCGCATGCTCCGTTGTCCTGCACTTTCCCAGCACAGGAAAGTTGGTGATGAAGAACCTGGAAGCAACTGGGACTGTGCCATCTTGTTCACCTTCCTCCATTTTGTCCCTTCTCCCTCATCCAAACACCCATGTCTACTAAAAATACAAAAATTAGCCACGCATGGTGGCATCCACCTGTAGTCCCAGCTACTCAGGAGGCTGAGGCAGGAGAATCACTTGAACCTGGGAAGCAGAGGTTGCAGTGAGCCGAGATCATACTACACCACTGCACTCCAGCCTGGGTGACAGAGCGAGACTTAGTCTCAAAAAAAAAAAAAAAAAGATACAGGCTCTAGGTTATACTTTGCAGATTTCAGTTGTTCCTAATCTCTCCAACTTCATGTCTATCTTTCCTTATCTATCTTCTGCACTCTGAATCCACAATCATCAATAGAAACAGAAGAAATAACTGAACCAAGAATGTTTTACCAGTTCCTACAATTGTATAAGTTCAACTCTCCATAATACTTTATTCTAAATCCTTCCTAGTGACTCTGATTCTCTGAATAATACATATATTTAGCTAAGAAGAGTGACTTTTCTTTGGTTGAGCCAAAAAATACCAGTCTCATACCTTCAAGATTATCCCAAGACTTATTGCCCATGATTATCCTGTAATAGGTTTTGATCATTCATAATACAGTCTTTTCTATGCTATTTACTTCAACCATAAGATTGTAATGGACATCATAATATTGGCTTCTCTGAATTTTAAAGTTTCAGGCAAAAATTTGTTATAGCTGAGATCCTATATATTTATTCCGATTTAGAATCCGAATACTAATTTTTAAGGAATACTACTAGTTCTGTGCAAGTAGAATATGATAATTGAGAATTTTATGTTCCCTAAGGCCATGGGATGGGGAGATAGAAAGCAATGAATGCTTCTGTTAGGGGGAAAGGACACTCCCTGACTATCCTTAAGAAATGGAAGCTCCTTGGACTCATGACTCTCACTCTATTTCTAGGACAAGTACTTAGTGTCCATATGTACTTTTTAAAACCATAGTTAAATGAAGAAAAAAACAGTCTTGCTTTCTGTCTAGCGTGATATTGCATCCCTGGGATGAATCCCGCTTGATCATAGTGGATGATCTTTTGAATGTATTGTTGAATTTGGTTTGCTAGTAATTTGTTGAGAATTTTTGTACCCATTTTCATTAGGGATATTGGCCTGTACTTTTCTCTTTTTGTATTGTTGTGTTCTTGTCTGGTTTTGGAATCAGGATATGCTTCATAAAATGAGTTTGGAACAATTCTCTCCTTTTCAATTTTCCAGAATAATTTGAGGATAATTGGTATTTGTTTCTTTAAATGTTTGTGAGAATTCAGCACTGAAGTCACCAAGTTCTGGGCTTTTCTTTGATAGAAGGCTTTATAGTATTGATTTAATTTTCTCTCTAGTTACTAGTCTATTCAATTTCTTTATTTCTTCATAGTTAAGCCTTTAAAGGTTGTATGTATCCAGGAATTATCCCCTTCTTTTATGATGTCAGATATGTTGGCATGTAGTTGTCCCTAAGAGTTTCTTATGATTTCTTGTATTACTGTGGTATCAGTTGTAGCATTTCCTTTTCCATCTCTGATTTCATTTGAGTCTCTTTTTTAAGTCTAGCTAAAGGTTTGTTGATTTTATCTTTCCCCAAAACCAACTTTTCATTCCGTTATATGTTTTGAATTGCATTTTTAGTCTCTATTTTGCTTATTTCCTCTCCAAGCTTTATTATTTCCTTCCTTACTGTTTTCCTGGTTCCTTGAGGTATATCATTAGATTGTTTACTATAAACCTTTTTTTTTTTTTTTAAACATAGAAGTGTATTGCTATACACTTTTCTCTTAGGACTGCTTTTGCTGTATTCTGTAAGTTTTGATATGATGTGTTTCCATTCTTGTTTGTCTCAAGGAATTTAAAAATTTTCCTTTTAATTTCTTCATTGACCCTTGGTTATTCAGGAGCATGTTGTTTAATTTCTATGTATTTGTAAAGTTTCTAAAGTTTTTCTTGTTGATTTCCAGCTTTATGCAATTGTAGGCAGAAAATATATTTGATATGATCCCTGTATCATAAATTTAAGACTAGCTTTGTAGCCTAACATATAATTAATCCTGGAGAATTCTCCCTGTGCAGTTGAGAAAACTATGTGTACTGCAGCAAGTGAATGAAATGCTCTGTAAATGTCTGTTAGGTCCATTTGGTCTATGGTGTGGTCTAAGTCTGATGTTTCTTTGTTGATTTTCTGTGTATCCATTGTTGAATTTGATATAATTGTTGAAAGTTGACATTTTTTTCTAAATACTTTTTTAATTATTTTTACACAATGAAAAATAGTTCATCTTCCTTGATACACTTATATTTTCTAATTACAGATTGTTATATTAATTCAAATAAATTTTCACTTGAGGCTTTTTGTTTTTTTCTCTTTTCCAAAATTTATCTCATGCTTTGTTTTCTTCTATTAAGAAACTCATTGGGCTTTCCAGGTAAATGTTCAATTATCTGACAACACAAAAGGTTGTGTTGAGCAGACTCTTATGAATCATAAACCTTACCAGTGGCAAATTTGCCAATGACTCAAACATGTATCTGTCAAATACCAGGCAAAAGTGAAACATTCTTTACTTGGAGAAATTGAGGAGCCAAACACAGCTCCCCAAAGTGCCTTTCTCTTTGAATTAGGAAATGTTTTAGTTTTGGACTAATGAATAAGATTCTTCCTAAGCAACATATGCTGCTTAGAAAAAAAGGGAGCCATTTCAGTTAAGGAACATCTCCTCTTTGTACCTCATTATTTCACAGATAAATTGGTTATCTTTCATTTTTCTAGAGTCATGCTTGCCATAAAACCATACATTTCAAGTTTGCTTATAATAAGTAATATAAGCAGAGCAGGTTTATTCTTCTGACAATATTTAATACATAAGGTTGCTCTATTCTCATGAGTGAGTACCACCAGTAAGTTTACCATGAGATTTGGTCTTTGGTATGTTTAACAAGATATTTGATTGAGGTCATTCCTTATTGCCAGGACTACCAGTTAGGGAGGCAATTGGTTTCAGGGCTGATGTTAATTCTTTTCTTCTCAAATCATCACCATAATAACAAATATTGCTATCTATATACTTTTTTTTAAATAACAAAAATGTTTTTAGCATTTTGATAGGGTACTTTGCTTTGTTACTTTTAGAAAAATGATTGTATATCTTGTAGTATTGAAATATCCTTGTGCATTAGTTTCCTGAGGCTGCAACAAGAAATTATCAAAAACTGGGTCATTTAAAACAATAAAAGTCTGGATGCAGTGGCTCACACCTGTAACCCTAGTACCTTGGAAGGCCGAGGCAGGCAGATCCCTTGAGCCCAAGAGTTTAAGACCAGCCTGGGCAACATGTCAAAACCCCATCTGTACAAAAAAATATAAAAGTGGGGCATGGTGGGACATGCCTGTAGTCTCAGCTCTTTAGGAGGCTAAGGTGGGAAGATCACCTGAGCCCTGGGAAGTATAGGCTTCAGTGAGTTGTGATTGCACCACTGCACTCCAGCCTGGGCGACAGAGTAAGACAGTGTCTCAGTCAGTCAGTCAACAGAAACTTATCCTCTTATGGCTCTGGAGGCCAGAAGTCTAAAATCAATAAGTCAGCAGGACTGTTCTCTCTGGAGACACTAGGTGAGAATCATTACTTGGTCTTTTAACTTCTGGTGTCTGTTGGAGTTCCTATGGTTGTATCACTCCAGTCCCTGCCTTTGTCTTTACATGGCCTTCTCCTCTGTGCCTGTCTTCTCCTGTTTGTGTTCCTTATAAGGACACATATCATTGGACTTAGGGCCCTTCTGAATAATTCAGGATGATTTCATCTCGAGATCATTAATTTAATCAAGTTTGTAAAGATTCTTTTCCCATTTAAGGTCATATACAGGTTTTGGGGATTAGGACATAGGCCTAATATCTTTTTGGGGACCACTATAATTCACATTTCTGAATTAATCCTTCATGGTATTAATGTACCATTCTTTTGATATACTGCTATTATCAGATTAAGAATTGATGCATCCATATTTTTAACTGTGATTAGTCTAAAGTTGTGCATTAGTTCTACAGTGATAAAGTTTAAAAATTAAGATTTTGCTGACTTTTAAAATTAGAGATATTCCCATCATTTTTCTAAGTGTTCAAATAAACTTAAATTTAATGTTTTAAAATAGATTTTAATGTGTTTCAATTTAGCCCTGTTCCCATTGACTCTCATTCGATTTTGGTCTTTAATTACTTTTAAATTTTTTCTATAATTGGGCTATTCAAATTTTATTAATTTGAAACTTGATAGAAAATTTTTCATTTTTTTCTAATTTTTAAAGCTATTTTCTATTAAGCCTGTTTAATCATTTTTAAGATTGTAAGTGGCATTATTTTTAAGTGTGTTTTAAATTGCACATTGCAAGTATATAGAAATAAGGTTGATTTTTGTAATGCTGACCTTATATCCTGAGACCTTGCTAAATTCGTAGGCTAGTTCTGGGAGATTGTTTTCTTTTCTGTAGATTCCATGAGATTTCTACATAGACAATAATGTCATTCATTTCTTTCTTTCTAATCTTTGTGCCTTTGACTTCTTTTTCTTGTCTTATTGTACTGGTTAGAACTTCTATTAAAATGTTGAATAGCAGTGGTGATAAAGGACATCTTTTCCTTGTTCCTCATCTTTGTTGGCAAATATTACATCTTTCACTATTATGTATATTGTTAGCTGCATGGTTTTTGGGTGTGTATTGGTTCCATTTTCTTCCTTTGTGTGGCTTATTTGAACATTTTTAAATATCCCATTTGTCTATTTTAAAATGTCTTTCTTCCTTTCATTTCCCTTTCCCTCCCTTTCTTTCCCTTAGCTACTGAGCACCTCTAGTACGTTTATTTTGTTATTGTATATTTTGTTTCTTATGTCTTGTATTTCTTTGCTGAGGTGTTTTTTTGTTTTTTGCTTTGTTTTTTTCTTTTTTCTTTTTTGAGATGGAGTCTTGCTCTGTTGCCCGGGCTGGAGTACAGTGGCATGATCTCAGCTCACTGCAACCTCCACCTCCCAGGTTCAAGTGATTCTCCTGCCTCAGCCTCCGGAGTAGCTGGGACTACAGGTATGCACTACCACGCTTAGCCAATTTTTGTATTTTTAGTAGAGACGGCGTTTTACCATGTTGGCAAGGCTGGTCTTGAACTCCTTACCACAGGAGATCTGCCTGCCTCGGCCTCCCAAAGTGCTGGGATTATAGGCATGAGCCACCACACCCAGCCGAGAATTTCTATTTTTCTGTTTATTTCAAGTGTTTTCTTGATTATTACAGCATTTGTATAATAGGTGCTTTAAAGTCTTTGCAGATGTTTTCAACATCTGTGTGATTTTGTTGTTGTTGGAGTCTGTTGGTTTTCTTTTCTCCCAAAAGCTGAAATTTTCCTAGAGATTTTTGTTTTAATAGTCAATAGACCTGGTTAGGTTTTGTTTTTTTGTTTGTTTGTCTGTTTTGAGACGGAGTCTCGCTCTGTCGCCCAGGCTGGGGTGCAGTGGCCCAATCTCGGCTCACTGCAAGCTCCTTCTCCCAGGTTCTTGCCATTCTCCTGCCTCAGTCTCCTGAGTAGCTGGGGCTACAGGTGCCCGCCATCACGCCCGGCTAATTTTTTTTTGTATTTTTAGTAGAGATGGGGTTTCACCGTGTTAGCCAGGATGGTGTCCATCTCCTGACCTTGTGATCCGCTCGCTTTGGCCTCCCAGAGTGCTGGGATTACAGGCGTGAGCCACTGCGCCTGGCCGACCTCGTTAGGTTTATACTGCAAGTTCCAACTTATCTATAAGTAGGTTGTGGTTCCAATTCCAGTCTAATTTTAAAAGATCTTTGATACGCTGATTAAGGTCTGGTGTACACATGCAAAACTTGGTAATAAGTTTATAAATAACTTTATAGGGTTTCTTTTTTGAGCCCTTCACTCTGTAATCTCCTTGGTTCCATTATTTTCTTAGACCTCTTGTTTTTCATCCTCAAGTAACTAAGGCTTTTGTTACCCCCTCTCTACCACCCACTTTTAAAACTGTGTAGCATTCAGGGCTGAACGAAGAAAATCTTTAGAAAAAAATGCTAAGCTTAATGTGTGTCACGTGGTTATTCAAATGCTCATCTTCTTACATACTGTGTCTGTTAATATATACTTTTCGGGCACTCTCAAATAGATACTCTATGCGTTCTGCTATTTTTTACAGTTGCCGTCAGTGTGAGTGATCGGGCAAAGCATGCATAGACATCTTATACAGAATAATAAGACTGGTTCATTTATTTTTAGCGTAATTATTGATATGAATTTGTTTAAGTGTACCAAGTGTAGAGGTAATAAGTGTTGAAGGGATACATTATCCACCTGGATGTTAGTTATTTTAAATAATTCTCAATTTTTGTATTTTATGTTAATACTCTATAGTAAATTTTTCATTAGTAGTTAATACTCATTGACTATAGAAAAAAAGTGGAGAATATAGAAGGGTGAAAGTTTGATGAAAACCAAACCTCCTCTTATTCCAGCTATTTGGTGACAAGTTTGTTTAGTTTTTTTCTTTACCTTTATAATGTGTGTGTGCGTTTATAAGCAAAATTAAATAGCATTGTGTTTACAGGTTCTTTTTATAATATAAGCAATTTTATGTAATTGAATTTTAATTCTGTACAGTACCCAACTGTATGGATTATATTGACTTTAAAATAAACCTACATTTCTCCAGAGTTATGTATTCTCCTACAGAGTTACATACCTTCTAGGATCCCAACTCCTCATAGAGTATTTTTCACATAAAAAATATATGTCTAGTTTTTAAAAATGAATATATATGGATTATAAACATAATATAATAGATTTACTAACCTGTTTTCTGTTGGGCACTAGTACATTACATTACCATTTACTTTTCTTAGTCGCATTGGACTTTTCATTAGTCCAAAGCTCTTTGATTTCATTACTCTCTTTCTCTGTTTTTTTTTTTCCCCCAAGTATTTAGGAAGCATTGTGTTAATACCAGATAGGCATTTTTCTGTACTAGTTATGATGGTTCTGATAAAAGTAATATTTTTCCATTTAAAAAATTACCTATTTGCCATACCTTAACTTGACTTCTATATAAACACACACGCGCGCACACACACACACACACACGTACACACACAATTGAAAAAGAATTTAGTAGGACTGTGGGAGACAGTAAACACTGAAACTTCTGTGATTCTGTAAAAAAGAAAATTAAAGAAGAGAAAAATCTGAGTCAAATATATTCATATATGATTATAGTTTCTATTAAAGGTTTTAATACATTATATTAAAAGTGCAAAGGTGCATAGCAAGTGTGGAAATGAACCTAAGTGTGTCCAGGAACATTGTAACTAAAAATAATGGAACATCTATTAATTTAATAAATTCTGTGATAGTAACACTATAACCCATTTTTATAATAACAGTTTTATTTAGTATTTTTAGGAAAGTTGTTTTAAAGACAATCTATTATAGTAACACTATAATGTAAAAAGTATCACTGTTATTTATGAAATGATTTAACTATTTGAAATATACTCCCATATTTCACTTTGGACTATACATAACTTTTCCCTAAATAACATGTCATAAGTTATTCATTATACTAGACCTTTTTATTAAATTATATATTGATATATATTATATATGTATTTATTAAATTTTTTGAGACAGGGTCTCTGTCATCCAGGCTGGAGTGCAGTGGCACAATCTTGGCTCACTGCAACCTTCACCTCCTGGGCTCAAGTGATCTTCCCACCTCAGCCTCCCAAGTAGCTGAGACTATAGGCACACATTACCACACCTGGCTAATTTTTGTAGTTTTCTTGGTAGAGATGAGATTTCGCTGTGTTGTTCAGGCTGGTCTCTACTTTCTGGGCTCAAGCAATCTACTTGCCTCAGTTTCCCGAAGTGCTGGGATTACAGGCATAAGCCACCACGCCTGGCCTAATTTTTCTGTTTTTTTGAGAAAAGCAACATTTAACATTTATCAAGGAATATTACTCATCATATTGAAAGAAGTCATATGTTTTCACAATTTTTATATACAAATATAAATAAAGGCCTTTAAATATAAAATAAATAATATAAAGAAATAAACTATAAAATATACCATTGTAAAATAGCTAATGTTTTACACTATTCAAAAAAACTCACAAAATTAACAAAATATATATTACAATTCAAGAAAATTTGATTTCCTATTCATTTTAAAGCTGTCTAACAAACCCTGTGGGAGAAATTTTAAGTTGTCAATTTCAAGGTAAAAGTTAGAATTTATATTTGATGACTTTTGTCAATTTCTGCTAAGGCTGTTTCCTTCTTCCTAATGTAAAGTAGCATTTTTACATTTTTATATACCTTCATTCACTTATCACTGACAAGTGGCATTTCTTAAGCTGACAAAGATAAGCATGAAGCAGATGTCAGGAGATGGAAATGATCACAGTATGGAGCACTTCTTTTGTAAAATATATGAGTTAATTCACCAGTCGTGAAAGCAAAGGACAGAAATGCTTTCTTTGTGTGTAGTGTTGGCAAGTGTCATGAAAGTTCCGCCAAACAAGATTATTAATTCATGACCTATTTCTCTCCCTGCCATAGCACCTTCTTCAGAAAGGACTACCATTTCCACTGGGCAGATCTTCCAATTATGCATAAGATATGAAGTAAAGGCCAAACTCCATCAAAAACTTAGAAGCAAATAGTCCCCTTGACAACCAGATGTCTATCTTTCCAGGTTAAATCTTTCCAAGTTCTGATGGATGGTTTCTGCAACACTGTGTTTACCTTCAAACTCATGTTGCTTTAAGATCTGGTTGACAACTCAGGGAGAAAAAAAATACACTTTTCTTGAGAGCAAGCTGTATCTTTTATGAAGTTAAGGTTAAAAGAAAAATTGTGTTGGTAATATCCACATAGCGACAGATGAAACCATTCCAAAGGTCTTGTAGATTTGCTACAAAGAGGAAGTCTGGCTGGAATATTAGACAGTGCCTCTATATACCTGTCTTTTTTCATTTCCATTTCCCTATCCCTAACAAAACACAGCTTAAAATGTGGCCAGTTCAAGTTGAGATGTGCTGTAAGTATAAAATTCACAGCAGATTTCAAAGATTTGGTACCAAAAAGTAAAAATATTCAATAATATTTTTATATTGATCATACATTGAAATGATAAAAATTGGATAAATTGAAGTAAAATATTTAACAATGTAAAAGGAGGAAGTCTGCAGAAAGTGTTACATCAGGTGTCTGCGTTTAAATATGTGAGCGTTACATTAAAAAAATCTGTTATGGCTCCTGCTAGTCTATAGGGCAAAGTTCAAAACTTCTAACCTGTATTCTTGGGTAAACCAGATAACACAAGACATATCAGCACAGTGTCATTCCCCCAAGACTACTTTTTTATGTATTGATATGATACCACTGGCCTATGTTAGGGATGTTCTAAAAAACTGTTCTGTCAACTTTATTCCTGTGTTGTTGAGGACGTTATTTATCATATTTTTTGAGGTCTTTGGTCTTAATATCAGTTTTGAATTTCCTGAGTATTTGATTTGTTTGTGCCTTATTATTCTTAATTTGTCACTTCTTTTTCTCTTTTGGTATGGGCTGCCATAAATCTTAAAACTTAATTTTTTCTATCACTTTAAATAATTTATAACAAGTTATAGTATCATTCTTATACGTTAACTTCTATCCTAGATACATCTCAGGTATGTTAACTCTTGATTTCTATTTTGAATCATTTTTTCCTGAAAGGTTAACTAGGTTATTTTTCTTGGTTAGCTTCATCTTTGTAAGCTACTCCAAATCATTTTATTATTTTATTTTATTTTTTGAGATGGAGTCTTGCTCTGTAGCCCAGACTGGAGTGCAGTGGCACAATCTTGGCTCACTGCAACCTCTATCTCCCGAGTTCAAGCAATTCTCCTGCCTCATCTTCCCGAGTAGCTAGGATTACAAGCGTGTGCCACCACACTTGGCTAATTTTTGTATTTTTAGTAGAGATGGGGTTTCACCATGTTGGCCAGGCTGGTCTCAAACTCCTGACCTCAAGTGATTTGCCCACCATGGCCTCCAAAGTGCTGGGATTAGAGGCATGAGCCATTGTGCCTGGCCTCAAATCATTTTAGACCAAGGTAGGATACAAGTTAATAACATTAAATGTATACCTTAAACTGAAATTCAAATCGCTTTATAATCTAAATCCAATTGACTTTTCAAGCCCTAATTTTCAAGAACATCTTTTTATATACCACTAGCTTAAATCAGCTTTGTCACCTACATGGTCCCACACAACCTAGGTTTGTTTTCACTTGGCCCACATTGAGAATGCCTTATTTTTTCACCCCTATCCATCTAAATATTAACTATTTTTCAAGATCCATTTCTCATTCCACCTCATCCTACCTCTTTTTCTAATGATAAACTTGTGGCATTTATTTACTTAACCCTTCATCTGGATCTTGACTTTGTCCAGTCTACCGACAGTTCTTGCATTGTTTAACATGTCCTGTACCTTCTTAGTATGTTTAGTACCAATATCTTGGATTTCAAATAGACGAGTTCCTAAAAGTAAGGAGCTAGATCTTGTCTACTTGTCTAGAACCAAAATTATCTTGAATTCTGGTGCATTTGTTGAAGGCACAAACATTTATAAAATAAATCAATATATAGGATGGTATTAAAGTGTTAGAATGAGTGGTTATAGTAGATTTTAACACAGTGCTATGAAATCAACTGGAACCTCTAGAGGTATTTACAACTGTTGCAATACCTGACATGGTACTGGGCACTAACCTGAGCCTTAAACACAGTTCCTAGATCTGTGCATTTTATTATTCTATTCCATCTTTGTAAAAAAATAGGAATGACTATGTGAACTCTGAGTTTTCCTGGAATGCAGAAACTCAGTCAAGAACAGCATCTAAATTAGGCAGTGACAGTAGAGCTTATACTGAGAAAACGGTCAGTCTGGTGCTCTTTTGACAATTTATGTTGGTTTGTGGCTTGGTGACATTGAGAAATGAGTCATTGTAATTCTCCTGGTTGATGACCAATGGTACAATCACAAGGTTCAGAGTAGGCAGCCCAAGTGAAACAGTTATTTTCTAAACAATGTATTCTGATATCCTATGCAGGAGGAAGAATAAAGCCTAGGACATATTTGGAATCTCAGAAAGGCAAAAAGACAATTTCACTGCCATTCTGAATGACTGCCATCGTGTTGCATGCTGTGATACATTTTCTACTCCAAATGTACAGTTGAGTAGGCATTCATCCTACATTCTTTAACGGGTTTTGTTTTTGAAGATTTACTTTTTTCCTTTTCTTTCTTCTTTTTTAGCATAGATGGTAGTCTGCTGTTGATAAAACACTTGAACTCCTGCTGTTTAAATTGCTACATTCTGTTCTGAGGAGTGAAATAATGTTCTGCCATTTGCTCCCAGGTACTGGAACTGCTACTGAAATGTACACATAAGTGCTCTAATGTTGGTAGAGAATAGCTTTTCGTAGGGCTTAAGGCAGTAGGGAAGGAGTATATCTCACCCCTTTCCTTGTGGAAGGTTGAACTGCTTATTTCCCCTGCTGTGACTTCTATCCCCCAGAAACCCCCTTCTCATGTACTGGCACCTGGATCACTAGATTTTGTTTTTTTCCATAAAACAGCCCGAAGCTTGCATTGTCAATGAGGTAATTCCCAAAGTTGCTAGATCAGGCTTCCTCACTGAAGAAAGTTCAAAATGTTTTGATCTGTAATATAATTAACATAGGTATTCTGAATTATCATAGTCCTCAAACCTTTTATTTTTACTACAGAGAAGGTTTACTCTCTCGTTTGGCTTTCTGATTTTTCACATTTTGAGGATGAACTTTTCTCGATACTAAGGGAAACTTAATGTCATAGATTTTTATCAATTTAACTTCAGTGAGTAAATTCTACAACATGATTTATTTTGGATCCAGAAATAGTTTGATTAAGCAGACTATACTCATTAACATATTACCTACCAATGGAACAAATGTACAGTTTACAGTCCAATATTTTAAGATAAGAATTATTTTGCATCTAGTACATGCTTCCTCACTTCCAACAACAGATACTATTTTTCTCCAGATTATATTTATCCTCTTGTGGGAAGCATCTTATTTTGTAGATCCAATTGTCCCCCATATCTTTACAATAAAAACTTTTCTCATGCAGTCATTGTATATCTAGTAGGCACCTAACAATGCTAAAAACTCTGATAAGCTTCAGTATTACAAATTCAAGTTAAAAACAATCCTTGATAAATGAGCTAAAAAGGGTGTTGTGAAGTCAAATTTGTCAATAAGCACTAGGAGAGTGCTGCAAGCGTGATCATGGTATTCCATGTCTTCTGTAAAAGATCAATAATTAGGCCTATAAAATTTTATATAATTGGATATATATTATAGAAAATAGAATGTATAAAATGTGTATGATACCTGTACAACTATAATGTGTTGTAAATATTACATATAATAAACATTTTGGGCTGGGTGCATTGGTTCATGACTGTAATCCTAGTGCTTCGGGAGGCCAAGGCAGGAGGATTGCTTGAGCCCAAGAGTTGGAGGCTGCAGTGAATATGATTATACCACTGGATTCCAGCCTGGGTGACAGAGGGAGATACTATCTCAAAAAAGAAAGTTTTCTGGTGCTGCATTACTAATCAATTTCTACTACAATTAATTGGATAGAATTGGAATCAAAGGTTCAAGGACCAAAATAAGGGAGATACCTTAGTGTGGTTATATAGGTCACAGATGTCTACTGACTCAATAGATAAAAATTCTCACCAGAAATGAATTTGGGGTGTTGGAAAATGTGACCACTTTGGATATTTTTGGGAGTCCATGGGTTAAGGATGAAGATGTGATTCTAAATGTCAATTCAGAAAAGATATTATGGTATTTCATACAATCTATTTGAAGTGCTTGTATTGATGGTGCAAATCCCCTTGAAGCTGTTTTTTATGAGTGAAAGAGATCCCATTTGAGCATTTCTTACAATGATGCTTTCTACTTAAGGATTATCCTTTTTATCTTTGTTGTGTATTTGTATTAAGATCACCTTTCTCTGTAGTTTCTCTCTTACCAAGTGCCATTTTTAAAAAAGTCCTAAGAATGAAACTGAATCAAGAGAATTGAAATGCTATTGAAGCTGCAAAGAGGAAAAAACTCTAGGTTTTATTGTAACTCTAAAGGCACATTTTAAACCCTGCAAAGTATTTAAGAATAAAAATTTCAAACTCACCTGTCATGAAATGTATAGTTAAGAATCCCTTATTGTTAATGTTTCTTAAGTCACCATCACTTGCTAATGGCTATGTGTTGATAAAAGATGCCACTTTTATCTGTTTGTCTCCTTACTGGGTTTTATGACTTTGAAAGATGAGGTCACTGGGACACCTACTCAGAAAGGCAGTGGGAATACCGCACCTAGCTAAGGAAACTGGCACTAATTTGGATATTAAAAAATACTCTATCCATTTTGACATTTTCCACTCCAAGACACAGACAGGGTCAAACTTAGAGACTTGGAGAATAATAATGAGAAAATTTAAGAGGTACTTTAAAACTTCTCTTCCCCTAAATAATACTTTAAAAGAGTTCATTTCCCACTTGTATTACAGAAGAATTTTTCTTCTATTGCCCTTTAAATACATGTTCTTTGGGTCTCAAAATGTATTTCAGCACAATTATTTAGATTACTGACTAGGTAGGTTGTGTTTGTAGTAACTGCACTGTGGGATTTTTAAGAGCTATCAGACAGTTTGACGAAAGCAGTGGTCGGAAGGAATCATAGCAAATTGTGTCCACTGAATCTTCTGGTCAGTACAGTTCCCCACAGTTATGCCAGGTCCATTTTCAGAAACAAATTTTCCACTCTAGGCAAAAATTTACTTCCAGAAATCTAGCACAGCAGAGTTCCACTCTGGGGTTTGAAGTTATAGCCCCAGATAGCAATAGCATCAGCTTGCGCACTTTACCTCCTTTTATCCACATGTCTTCTGTCAGGAGCCTCTCAAAGTGAGTGGCTGGGTCTCAGTAAGATGTGAGTATTCCTGGATACCCTGTAGTGTCTTAACCAGACTTCTTAGGATAACCACGTCCCTCATTAAAACCTCAGCGTGTCTCCTCTGGAAAACTGCATGTAATTATGCTGGACTAATGAGTTACAAATAAAATCACAACATGTTTTCTTTGCATTGTATCCTTTCTTCTACAAATACTTTTCCCATATATTTTAAAACTGATCCTCCCAATCATTTAATTAGGTAAGTAGGGATGTATTACTTATCTCCAGTTTCCAGATGACACTAAATGTTGTGAGAAGTCTAAGGTCATTAAACTACTATGCAGAAGAACCAACACTGGTACCTAGTCATGAGGTTATGTTATGATGTAAAACTGAATGTAATGATATTCCAATAAGAAGTGGCAGGCAGTTCGTATCAACTTATTTGTAAATTTATCCTTGAAGTTTCATCAATAGTAATTGAAAATGAATGTGGATGAAATGAAGAGCATGGAGAGCAGCAGCAATGACAACTTGTTTAACAACTTATTTTTGTTTTTTTTGAGACATGGTCTGGCTCTGTTGTCCAGGCTGGAGTGTGGTGGCACGATCGGTCATAGCTCATTGTAGCCTCAAACTTCTGGGTTCAAGGGATCCTTTTGCCTCAGCATCTTGAAGAGCTAGGACCACAGGTGCACACCACCTCACTAGGCTGTCTGGCTTGCTTATTTATTGATTGATTGATTGAGATGAGGTCTTGCTATGTTGCCCAGGCTGGTCTCTAACTCCTGGCCTCAAGCAGCAGTCCTGCTTTGGCCTCTCAAAGCTCTGGGATTACAGGTGTGAGCTACCCTGTCCAGCCCCCTTGTTTAATAAATTCTAAAACCCTGGAATTGCAGATTTTGCAGTATAGTACAGACCTTATTGCTAAGCACACCTAGCCAGTAGAAATGAAGCAGGATATTTTGAGAAGGCTTTTCTGGCATGGAAATATAGCAAAGCAAATCACCAAGTAACACAGACAATCAGCTTCTCTGATTATTATCCCATGAAGCAGGAAAACTTTGGTACCCAAGAAGCCAAGCTGAGAAAGACTATGTGAAGAAGAGCAGTTTGAGCAAGATTTCCAGAACTTCTCAAGGTCCTTATTTATCTAGGGACAGAGAAAGAGGACAGGAAAAGAAGATAAGTTCATCTTGTTTCCCTAAGGCTGGGAACAAGCTTCTATTTATTTTGAGATTGCAAAGCATGTAACTTCTGAACAAATGTACACATGCACATGAATGTTATTGATTTGGAGATAAACGAGAAGGGGATTTTGTATAGGTTAAGCAAAAAAGCTGCTTATTTAATATTTTTTAAGCAAAGAAAACTTAGAGGAGGGAGAAAGAAGTAAAAACACTAGGTAGATGCTTATTTTATCAGAACTGTGACATGATTCATAGATAAAAATGGTCCTGTTTTTAATTAGAGCTTATTCCCACATGGCTTTGGGGTAATCAGGAAAAATATGGCCAATAGACATTACATTCTACGTGATGGCACTAGTAAGCTTTCTTACATCTGGTAGCAGGAACTGAGGTTCCATCAACTCTGAGGAAGAAGAGGTGTGAGAAGGGAGGAATAGCAATGGTGCCATAAGTATTACTCTGTAGTCTCAGGAGGAAGCCTTGATACATAGTGAGACTGGTCTGAGGAAGGTTTGAGCTTCTGCTAACACTCAGATTGCCTCTCGTCACAATTCTTGCTGGCTTTGTCAGCAGTGGATTTACAGGACAGAGGAATCACTGAAGAGTGAGTTCTGAAAACAGAAAGGATGCTAATGGATGCTGCCACTTCCATTAATCTGGCTTTAAGGAGAAAACAAGTAGCATTTTGGGCTCAAAAAAGTCATTTATTTTATTTTTTTTGTGATTCTCCCCAAAACAGGCAGATTTATAAAAATGGATTCAAAAAAGTTTAAGCCAGTTTTATATATGATTGTCTAATCTTAAGAAATATTCATAATGCAGACTAAAGTTTAACGTAGGTCATGCAGTTACATTGTGTATACTATAAAAATTGAGAAAATGCTCATCCATCATTGGAAAACTATTATCCGATTCAACCAAAAAATGCCATTGAAATTAGTAATAATCAAGTGAAGGTCTGACACACACCTTAGTTGTATATCTTTCTTCCTCACTTGTTAAATTAAACACAAATATCAACCAGCACTCATGTTACATATCAGTTGTATTGATGACATATTTATTGAAGAAAGAAATTGTGGTATCTCTGCCAGGTTTTGTTATCAGCATGATGTTGGCCTCATAGAATGAGTTAGGGAGGAGTCCCTCCTTTTCTTTTCTTTTTTTTTTTTTTTT
>NW_012103120.1:1276380-1279999 GCF_000951045.1 Mandrillus leucophaeus | reverse complement strand
CTATTCTTTTTCTTCTTTATTAGTCTAGCTAGCAATCTGTTTTACTAATTTTTCAAAAACCATTGATATTTTGAAGGGATAGTTGTGTCTCTATCTCTTTCAGTTCAGCTCTAATCTTGGTTATTTCTTGTCTTCTGCTAACTTTGGGATTTGCTTTGTTGGTTCTGTAGTTCTTTTAGTCGTGATGTGATGTTGTTAAACTGGGATCTTTCTAGCTTTTTGATATGGGCATTTAGGACTATAAAATTCCCTCTTCGCACTACTTTGGCTGCATCCCAGAGATTCTGGTACATTGTATCTTTGTTCACATTAGTTTCAAAGAACATCTTGATTTCTGCCTTAATTTCATTATTTACCCATGAGACATTCAGGAGCAGGTTGTGCAATTTTCATGTAGTTGTGTGATTTTGAGTGAATTTCTTAATCTTGAGTTTTAATTTTATTGCTGCAGACCAATATCCTAGCTCCGCCTCCTGGGTCTATTGATGCAAGAATCCTCAACAAAATGCAGCAAACCAAATCCCGCAGCACATCAAAATGCTTATCTACCACAGTCAAATAGGCTTCATGCCTGGGATGCAAGGCTGGTTCAACAATGGAAATCAATAAATGTGATTCATCACATAAGCAGAACTAAAGACAAAAACCATACGATTTTCTCAATAGATGCAGAAAAGGCCTTTGATATAATTCCATCAACATCCCTTCATTTAAAAAAACTTTCAATAGTATTGGGGTCCCGGGGAAAATGACCAAATAGAAACAGCTCTGGTCTGCAGCTCCCAGGGAGACCAACACAGAAGGTAGGTGATTTCTGCATTTCAAACTGAGTGTAAACAAAGCTGCCAGGAGGTTAGAACTGGGTGGCTGCAAAGTCACTGTAGCCAGACTGCCTCTCTAGATTTCTCCTCTCTGGGCAGGGCATCTCTGAAAGAAAGGCAGCACCCCCAGTGAGGGGCTTGTAGATAAAACTCCCATCTCCCTGGGACAAAGCACCTGGAGGAAGGGGTGGCTGTGGGCACAGCTTCAGAAGACTTAAACATTGCTTCCTGCCAGCTCTGAAGAGAACAGCAAATCTCCCAGCATAGTGCTTGAGCTCTGCTAAGGGACAGACTGTGCCTCCTTAGGTAGGTCCCTGACCCCCATGCCTCCTGACTGGGAGACACCTCATACAAGAGAGCTCTGGCTGGCATCTGGCGAGTGCCCCTCTGAGACAAAGCTTTAAGAGGAAGGAATAGGCAGCAATCTTTGGTGTTCTGCAGCCTCCACTGGTGATACACAGGCAAACAGGGTCTGGAGTGGACCCCTAGCAAATTCCAGCAGACCTACAGCAGAGGAGCCAAACTGTTAGGAAAACTAACAAGCAGAAAGGAATAGCATCAACATCAACAGAAAGGATGTCCACTCAGAAATCCCATCCAAAGGTTACCAACATCAAAGACCAAAGGTAGATAAATCCACAAAGATAAGGAAAAACCGGTGCAAAAATGCTGAAAATTCCAAAAACCAGAATGTCTCTTCTCCTACAAAGGATCACAACTACTTGCCTGCAGGAGAACAAAACTGGATGGAGAATGGGTTTGATGAATTGACAGAAATAGGCTTCAGAAGATGGGTAATAACAAACTCCTCGAGCTAAAGGAGAATATTCTAATGCAACGCAAGGAAGCTAAGAACCTTGAGAGAAGGTTAGAGGAATTGCAAACAAGAATAAGCAGTTTAGAGAAGAACATAAATGACCTGATAGAGCTGAAAAGCACAGCACAAGAACTTCGGGATGCATACACAAGTATCAATAGCCAAATCAATCAAGCAGAAGAAAGGATATCAGAGATTGCAGATCAACCTAATGAAATAAAGTGTGAAGACAATATGAGAGAAAAAAGAATGAAAAGGAATGAACAAAGCCTTCAAGAAATGTGAGACTACATGAGAAGACCAAACCTAGGTTTGACTGGTGTACCTGAAAGTGACGGGGAGAATGGAACCAAGTTGGAAAACACACTTCAGAATGTTATCCAGGAGAACTTCTCCAACCTAGCAAGACAGGCCAACATTCAAATTCAGGAAATACAGAGAACACCACAAAGATACTCCTTGAGAAGAGCAACCCCTAGACACATAATCTTCAGATTCACCAAGGTTAAACTGAAGGAAAAAATGTTAAGGTCAGTCAGAAAGATTGGGTTACCCACAAAGGGAAGCCATCAGACTAACAGCAGATCTCTCTGCAGAAACCCTGCAAGCCAGAAGTGAGTGGGGGCCAATATTCAACATTCTTAAAGAAAAGAATTTTCAATCCAGAATTTCATATCCAGACAAACTAAGCTTCACAAATGTAGGAGAAATAAAATACTTCACAGACAAGCAAAACATTCCATGCTCATGGATAGGAAGACTCAGTATTATGAAAATGGCCATACTGCCCAAAGTAATTTATAGATTCATTGCTATTCCTATCAAGCTACCATTGACTTTCTTCACAGAATTAGAAAAAGCTACTTTAAATTTCATATGAACAAAAGAACGCACATAGCCAAGACAATTCTAAGCAAAAAGAACAAAGCTGGAGGCATCATGCTACCTGACTTCAAACTATACTACAAGGCTACAGTAACCAAAATAGCATGGTACTGGTACCAAAACAGATACATAGGCCAAGGGAACAGAATAGAGGCCTAAGGAATAATGCCACACATCTACAACCATCTGATCTTTGACAAACCTAACAAAAACAAGAAATGGGGAAAATATTTCTTATTTAATAAATAGTGTTCGAAAACGGACTAGCCATATGCAGATAACTGAAACTGGACCCCTTCCTTACACCTTATACAAAAATTAACTCAGGATAGATTAAAGATTTAAATGTAAGACCTAAAACCATAAAAACTCTAGAAGAAAACCTAAGCAATACCATTCAGGACATAGGCATGGGCAAAGGCTTCATGACTAAAACACCAAAAGCAATGGCAACAAAAGCCAAAATTGAAATTGACAAATGAGATCTAATTAAACGAAAGAGCTTCTACACAGTAAAAGAAATTATCATCAGAGTGAACAGGCAACCTACAGGTGGGAGAAAATTTTTGTAATCCATCCATCTGACAAAGGGCTAATATCCAGAATCTACAAGGAACTTAAATTTATAAGAAAAAACAACCCCATCAAAAAGTGGGCGAAGAATATGAACAGACACTTTTCAAAAGAAGTCATTTATGTGGACAACAAACATATGAAACAAAGCTCATCATCACTGGTCATTAGAGAAATGCAAATCAAAACCACAATAAGATACTATCTCATGCCGATTAGAATGGCAATCATTAAAAATTCGGGAAACAGGCCGGGCGCGGTGGCTCACGCCTGTAATCCCGGAGGCAGAGATGGGCGGATCACGAGGTCAGGAGATCGAGACCATCCTGACTAACACGGTGAAACCCCGTCTCTACTAAAAATACAAAAATTAGCCAGGCGCAGTGGCAGGTGCCTATAGTCTCAGCTACAAGGGAGGCTGAGGCAGGAGAATGGCATGAACCTGGGAGAAGGAGCTTGCAGTGAGTGGAGATCGCGCCACTGCACTCCAGCCTGGGTGACAGAGCGAGACTCCATCTAAAAA
>NW_012103120.1:1155360-1276310 GCF_000951045.1 Mandrillus leucophaeus | reverse complement strand
AAAAAAAAAAAAAAAAAAAATCAGGAAACAATACTTGCTGATGTGGATGTGGGGAAATAGGAACCCTTTTACACTATTGATGGGAGTGTAAATTAGTTCAACCACTGTGGAAGACAGTGTGGTGAATCCTTGAGAATCTAGAACTAGAAATACCATTTGACCCAGCAATCTCATTACTGGGTATATACCCAAAGGATTATAAATCATTCTACTCTAAAGAAACATGCACACGTATATTTATCGCAGTGCTATTCACAATACCAAAGACTGGAGGCAACCCCAATGCCCATCAGTGATAGATTGAGTAAAGGCAGCACATACACAGTATGGATACTATGCAGTCATAAGAAAGCTTGAGTTCATGTCCTTTGCAGGGACATGGATAAAGCTAGAAACCATCATTCTCAGCAAACTAACACAGAAACAGAAAAGCAAACACTGCAAGTTCTGACTCATAAGTGGGAGTTGAACAATGAGAACACAAGGACACAGGGAGGGGAACATTACACCCTGGGGACTGTCGGGGGCTGGGTATAAGGGGAGGGATAACATTAGGAGAAATACCTAATGTAGATGACAGGTTGGTGGGTGCAGCAAACTACCATGGCACATGTATACCTATGTAACAAACCTGCATGTTCTGCACATGTATCCCAGAACTTTAATAATAATAAAAAAGATAATCAGGAACTCTCAATCCTTATTAAAAATAAAAACTGGTACACCCATCAGGAAGGCACTTCTAGAAATGTGTTCAAAGGAAATGTGCAGAAGGAGACTCACTACATTATGTTTATAGTACCAAAACACTAAGAAGATACTAAATGTTTACCAATAATAGGTTGGTTAAGTAACCTTTGGTTCATCCATAAAACAGAGCTATAAAAGAGTTTAAACTAGATCTATATTTGTTACTATTTAAAGATTTGGAGAAAAAAATCGCTCAACAGTTTTTATATTATTTCACTTATGTAAAAATTAAATATACATCTTTATATTAAAAATTCTGTATCATTTTAAAAAATAATCTACTATTGAAGGAACATACCAAAAGTAATAAGAGCCATATATGACAAACCCACAGCCAATATCATACTGAATGGGCAAAAGCTGGAAGTATTCCCCTTGAAAACTGGCACAAGACGAGGATGCCCTCTCTCACCACTCCTATTCAACATAGTATTGGAAGTCCTTTCCAGGGGAAACAGGCAAGAGGACAAATAAAGGGCACCCAAATAGGAAGAGAGGAAGTCAAATAATCTTTGTTTGCCGATGACATGGTCCTATGTCTAGAAAACCCCATCATCTCAGCTCAAAAGCTTCTAAAGCTAATAAGTAATTTCAGCAAATTCTAAGGCTACAAAATCAATGTGCAAAAATTCCTAGCATTCCTATACAGCAAGAACAGGCAAGCCAAAAGCCAAATCCTGAATGAACTCCCATTCACAATTGCCACAAAAAGAATAAAATATCTAGGAATAGAGCTAACAAGGGAAGTGAAGAACCGCTTCAAGAACTACAAACCGTTGCTGAAAGAAGTCAGAAATGACACAAACAAATGAAAAAACATTCCATGTTCATGGATAATAAGAATCAGTATTGTGAAAATGGCCATATTGCCCAAAGTAATTTATAGATTCAATGCTATTCCCATTAAACTACCATTGACATCCTTCACAGAATTAGAAAAGCTATTTTAAAATTGATGTGAAGCCAACATAGAACCTGGATAGCCAAGGCAATCCTAAGCAAAAACAACAAAGTTGAGGGCATAGACTACTCAACTTCAAACTATGCTCCAAGGCTATAGTAACCAAAACAGCATGGTACTTGTACAAGAACGGACACATAGATCATAAGACCACACCTACAACCATCTGGTCTTTGACAAACCTGATAAAAACAAAAGCAATAGTGAAAGGATTGCATATTTAATAAATGGTGCTGAGAAAACTAGCTAGTCATATGTAGAAAATTGAAACTGGATCCCTTCCTTACATCATGTACAAAAATCAACTCAAGATAGATTAAAGACTTAGATGTAAAACCCAAAACTATAAAAACCCTAGAAGAAAACCTAGGCAATACCATTCAGGCAGAGATTTCATGACAAAGATGACAAAAGCAATTGCAACAAAAGCAAAAATTGACAAATGGGATCTAATTAAAGAGCCTCTTCACAGCAAAATAAACAGTGAACATTGTACAGAGTGAACAGACCTACAGAATGGGAGAAAATTTTTGCAATCTATTTAAACGACAAAGGTCTAATATACAGCATTTACAAGGAACTTAAATAGATTTACCAGTAAAAAATACCCCATTTAAAAGTGGACAAATGACATGAACAGATACTTCTCAAAAGAATACATACATGTGCCCGACAAACATGAAAAAAGTTCAACATCACTCATTAGAGAAATGCAAATCAAAACCACAATGAGATACCATCTCACTGTGGTATCTCGTGATGGGCAAAAGACATGAACAGATGCTTCTCAAAAGAAGACATACATGTGGCCAAAAATCATATGAAAAAAGTTCAATATCACTCTAAATATCATTAGAGAAATGCAAGTCAAAACCACAATGAGGATCCATTCCACACCAGTCAGAATGGCTATTACTAAAGTCAAAAAACAACAAATACTGGCAAGGTTGTGGAGAAAAAGGAATACTTTTACACTGTTGGTGAGAGTGTAAATTAGTTCAACCATTTTGGAAGACAGTGTGGTGATTCCTCAAAGACCTAGAGGCAGAAATACTATTAGACCCAGCAATCTCATTATTGGGTATATACCCAAGGAATATAAATCATTCTATTATAAAGATATATGCACATATAAGTTTATTGTAGCACTATTCACAGTAGCAAAGACACAGTGTATTAGAATTCAGGACTAATAGGATAGATGTACATATGAAAGGGAGTTTGTTAAAGAGTATTTGACTCACACGATCATAAGGTGAAGTCCCATAATAGGCTGTCTGCAAACTGAGGAGCAAGGAGGCCAGTCTGAGTCCCAAAACCTCAAAAGTAGGGAAGCTGACAGTGCAGCCTTCACTCTATGGCCAAAGGCCTGAGAGCCCTTGGCAAATCACTGGTGTAAGTCCAAGAGTTCAAAAGCTGAAGAACCTGGAATCCAATGACCAATGGCAGGAAGCATCTAGCACAAGAGAGAGATGAAGGCTGGAAGACTCAGCCAATCTAGTCCTTCTGCATTCTTCTGCCTGCTTTATTCTATTGGTCTGGCAGCTGTTTAGATTGTGTCCCCACCCCCACCCCCACCCCCAGATTGAGGATGGATCTGCCTCTCCCAGTCCACTACCTCAGGTGTTAATCTCCTTTGGCAATACTCTCACAGACACACCCAGGAACAATACTTTGTACCCTTCAGTCTAATCAAGTTGACACTCAATATTAACCTTCACATAGAATCAACCTAAATGCCCATCAGTGATAAACTGGATAAAAAAAAATGGTACATATACACCATGAAATACTATGAAGTCATAAAAAGGAACGAAATCATGGTCTTTGCATTGACATGGTTGGAGTTGTAAGTCGTTATCCTCAGCAGACTAAAGCAGTAATGGAAATCCAAATACCGTATATTCTCACTTATAACTGGAAGCTGAATGATGAGAACACATGAACACATTGTGGGGAATAACACACACTGGGGCATGCTGGAGGGTGGTGGGGTGGGAAGAGGAAGAGCATCAGGAAGAATGGCTAATGAATGCTTGGCTTAATATCTAGGTGATGGAATGATCTGTGCAGCAAATTGGCCTATGTTTACCTATGTAACAAACCTGCGCATATACCCCTGAACTTAAAATTTGGAAATTAAAAAAAAGAAATTGTGGATTGGGATGCAACTTTATCAAACCCTAGTTGAATTGCAATCATAATTTCACTACCAAGATAAGAGTTAGGGGAAAAAATTAATAGAATTATTCTATTAGAATCAACTATTTATGTAGAAATTATAATGTGCACATATCTTTTATTATTGTGTGCTATGTATGCTTTATAAAATTTATAATAAATTTAGGTATATATATATATACATGTATACTATTTTTAGAGAATCAGTTGTTTATATTTGTCAACATATTAATGACAATAATTAAAAATTTTAAATTATCTTATTTAATCCTATAACAACTCCTTGAAGTAGGTATAGAAAATGAGGCTCAGAAGAGTTTGGTAACAGTACCAATGACACGCAACTGACAGAATTTAGTTGGGATGGGGTCTCAGGTATTCTAGTCAAAGTCTAATGTGTTTTAATGATACCACAATGACACTTGATATTTACTAGTTAAAGGCCTTAGTTAAGTCACTTATGCTACACTCTGGCCTCAGTATCCTTCTCTGTGAAATGGTGCTATCTATGCACTCCTCAGAACTGTTGTGAGAATCAGATGTAAAAATAACTTGTAAACTCTAAGATGTTAAAGTAATATAGAATTATTTACTGAAGAGGTAGACAGTTGCGAGAGTATTTTTGCTTGAAGAGATTTACTATTCTGGACCTGGTTTATGCTCCTTGAAAATAAACTTTTCCATATACTACCTGAAAAACAATGTGTATTACGTTTTCCCTTGGAGATAATTTCTATTATAAATTGCTAGATATTTTCCTGCTTTGAGCTTCTTTGCAAATTTCTAAGACCTTTTTGTTTAAGCACTGTTAATTTTTCCAATAATAGATTGATGAATTCTTAAAGTGTTTGGCAATTCTGCATCCCTGAGTTTTCATCAGCCTAGAGCATCCCTGGAGGTAACGTATGACCAGTGGATACTGGGGAAGAAGCCAAAAGCTGGAAACCAATGGATAAATGGAAAGAATAAAAAACAAATTAATTTTTTGAAAAGCAATCAAGTTGTTTACATTTGATTATTGTTACTAATAACTGAATAATTTGAAGTTGGAGAGTATAAGCACATTTTAATACCCTCTGATACCTAGGTATTAGATTGCTGCATGGATAATAGATAATTTGCCCTAAATCTGTCTCCCAATGCCAAAGCACTTTCAGATGATGACATTTTCTATTGCAATTCTGAGTGCTTATAGACCTTGATTCTGCTAGGTAATTATAATATCCACCATGGCATTAAGGCTCACTGCATGAGCTAATGCCTTGATATGGAATTAATCAAATCTGAAAGAAAAGGTCATTAGAAAGTTAAATTATGTCACTGATACAGGAAAGCACCTTATAAGCAAGAATTATACTCTGTTGTGATATAATAGATCACAAAATTCAGTAATTAGTTTTACCTCACTAGGGACATCTAATTACTGATGTGGTTAATTACTTAAGTCCATTGACCGGTGTCTACTATTTTATTACTTACATGTTTAGCTCTTTGAAAAAGTGTTATTTAATGTTCTTATATACTTATGATTCACTTTGATTATTATTTGCTATGGGATAGTAAAATCAGATGAATCAACATTTATTAAAATCCTACTATATAGGGGGTTGTGCATAGGTGTAAAGGGCAATTGTTATCTTGGTGAAATAAGTGAATTTCCTACTACATTAGAATTGTATTCACTTCCTCAGGGGAGTCTTCATGACCTTTTCTGGCACTGTCCTTGACCAGAACAGACCAGACTATGCCTCTGTGAAAATGAACATTAAAGGATTCTGGATAATTTGAGGAAGATAAATGGTTTGGGATCACCAAACTGCTGAATGTCTAATTTCTCTAGCAGATTAATGCAGATTGTTAATGTAAATCTAAATAGTGATATCATCTCCTTTATTTAAAATGCTGTATCACAACACAATATTAATTTAGGTTCTGGAAAGACCTCAGGATGCCAGCAGCTTCCTGCCTTGTATTGGTCAGGACAGTCTTGGTTATGTTGCACTAACAATCCCAATAATTTACTGAAACAACAATGGCTTATTGTTTATGCTACATGTCCTTTGTGATTTGGCTGCAGCCTCTGCTCTTTCCTCAGTTAGGAGCTTAGGCCGACAGACACTCTATCATCATGGTAGGGTGAAGAGTAGAAGGTGATTTACACACTTAGTTGTTACCCAGAAGTACAATGTTACCATGTGCCACAAAGAAATAGGACCAGAATATTTGCGCCTAGCCACAATGACTATCACCTACCTTTGCCATGGACTTCTGGAAGTAAGAAATGGAGCAGGTCTCGAGAAACTGTTATATCTGCTCTTGCTCTGTGTGGCAATCTTACTTCAGCTAGAATCTCTAACCTTTGGGCAGTACTTAATAAAATGAATTGTACATCTTTGGTGATGTCTTTTCTGGACAATCGTTCATCTGAGATGTTTCAGTCCCCCTGGTGGAACCTCACTGCATTCTTCAGTTCCCATATATAGTTGATGAAAATAAAAAATTTAATTATTTCTAATTGTTTCCCTACATACAATAAGGGAATGGACTGTAATCACAGCTTTTGCCACAACATCTCACTCTGTCAATCTCAGTGTACTTGCGAAAAAGAAAAAAAAATACAGACTGTGTGAACAAATGAATAAATGAGAAAACAGATAATTCAGCCAAATAGGCTGCCAGTTGCAT
Organism: Mandrillus leucophaeus; assembly: GCF_000951045.1. NCBI lineage: Eukaryota > Metazoa > Chordata > Mammalia > Primates > Cercopithecidae > Mandrillus > Mandrillus leucophaeus. The sequence goes on along the minus strand of NW_012103120.1, from coordinate 1,269,733 downwards.
TAGCTCTAGGTAGGTGTCGAGGACATTAAAGACTGAAGATGCTGTCAACTCAGAGAACGGCAGACTAATAAGATTGGTTGACAGAGACCAGATGTTTTCAGAGTTAGGAAAGTCATACTAATAGGTTGTGCTATTTTGTTTTAATGCTCTCTCTCTCAGTATTGGTAGCTGTAAACAAGCACACATTTACTTAGTGTAGCTAGAAGGGGGTGAAATTTCCATAGATAAAACTCCATCTTGGGTGAGATAGAGGTGCAAAAGCTAGTATCATTTCAATAAAATGGATCTAGGAAATAGGGCAGCATGCAGGTTTATGGAAACTCTCTCTGAGTTAGTGAAAATGCTACTAACTTGTGTCAGATAATTGACAAATTCTAGTTCCAAAATTCACTCTGAGCTCTTGCTTTGCTTATTTCAAAGTATTTATTAAACACTGACTATGTGCCAGGCACTGTTCTAGGATTTGGAGACACATTAATGAATGCACACAAACAAAATCCGTACTCTCCTGGAACTTGCATTTATCATAATTTCATTAAAGGTTTCCCTCTTATATAAAATGCAATAGATAATTATAGAGTGATGTGGAAGATGTAAAGATTGTTTGTAGAATGTACACTTGTTAGAAGGGGAACGGGGAACATCACACACCGGGACCTGTTGTGGGGTGGGGGGAGGGGGGAGGGATAGCATTAGGAGATATACCTAATGAAAATGACGAGTTAATGGGTGCAGCACACCAACATGGCACATGTGTACATATGCAAAAAACCTGTACATTGTGCACATGTACCCTAGAACTTAAAGTACAATAAAAAATAAAAAGTAAAATGTGCTAAAGTTTTGAGAATTGAAGCTGCTCAGGTGATGTTTACTGACAGTTAAGCACAGTGAAATATGTCTCATATATACATATACGTATATATATGTATATGTATGTATATACATGGATTCAGAGTTGTTTGCCCATGTTACAGAAGGATGCCCCTTGGAAATATTCACAGAGAGAGCCATCCCCTCTGGTCTGCATACACCTATGTTTGCTAACTCATAATATAAAAGGAAAGTGAAGCTTTAAATCCTAAACTAATGCTGAAGTTAAGGATCCTCAAAAATGCTGATGGACTTTGTTGACTTGTTAAAGTGGGTCTTGTTGAAACGTGACCATATTGACTGAGTTTATTTCCTATACTCACTTATAGCTCTACTGTCAGGCAGCCTCTTCTTCTATAGAATCAATAATTATTTAATTCAATAGGTGTTATTGAAGGTCTATTATGTGCCAAGCACTATTCTGAAAGCTGGGATAGAGCAGTGAAAAAAACAAAACAAAAATCAAAAAACCCCAGCAAAGATCTTGTCCTCATGGAGCTTACATTCTAGGGGGGAGGCAGAGGATAAAGTAAATGTGGTAAAATACAAGCAATTGCCAAGTCTTGGTAAAGATAATTCAGCAGTCCTTCGTAGTAGTATTTCAGCTTTTTTATAAATTAAAATTACACACAAATTTTAAAAATTGCAAAAGATTGTGAAAGAAATTTAATGTTTCTTTCAACATATTTCAGTTAAACATGGCTTACCTTTATAAACAGCATATTTATTTCAAACTTTAAATATGTTTGATTTTCTAATCTGTAAATTTTTAGAAGTTTTAAATCTATAACAATGAAACTTTTATATAAGAAAGAACACATTTTATTTTATATAAATCTAAAATATTTATTGAAGTGTATAATAAAAATAACACATTAAAGAAAGCATAAATTAAGTCATAAATTTAGACAAATATTTTGAATCATTTTATTTTTGCTTATCTCTGAGTCTGTTAAAAGTACTTTGTTCTTCTACAATAAGAATTGAATACTTTTTGGAAAGGGTGAGATACTTTTTCTTTTCATTTTCTCCTTTATTCTTTTGAGTGTGAGTTGATTTTTTTTTAAGATTAAAAAAAAAGTTTTTTAAGATAAAAAGATAGTTGTTCATGTTACTAGTGACTTTACTATCATACTGAAATGTTTTGACCTTGGTAGAAAATGTCCTGTTCTGTATTTACTTAGGTCCATGCCTGAGAGATGTAGTTATGAGGAAGCAAACAGTTCAAGGCTGTATCTACAGGCATGCTCACCATATCAAATACTTATGTTCTCAACTAACACTAAGCTTGGCATCCAGGAGCTCCTCTGGCTGGCATTGGAGGAGTCACAGCTTTGTGGTTATGTCAGGGAAGGGGAGGGATCTTATCTGTAGGCAGAATCAGGTATGATGACTTGTTCACCTACCAAATGCAGGCACCTGGGACAAAAATGGAATTATTTTCAATGACTGGGAACAGATCGAATTCCTCAGTCTTGGCTTACCTGTGAATGTTAGGACTAAAGGCGGCAGACTCAAGGATCATATTCAGAACACACAAATAGCAGGTTTTCAGGTGCCCCAGGACAACACTCCTCACTGCTTTTGGTCCCTCAGATGCACCTCTTGTGTAGATCAGATTACCTACCCCTAAGGTTAGGCACATGACTCAAACCAAGTCCCTAAGAGACTTTCCCTGAGATTTAAAGAAGAAGACTTGAAGTTTACCATGTTTTAAAGGAATATTTTATTTGCACATAATCTAAAACTTACAGAAAAATGGCAAGAACCTTATAAAGAACTCCTGTGTACATTTTATTGAGATTCACCACTTGTTAACATTTTCCCCAGCTGTTTTGTTATTCAATTTTTTCTCTATCCTGTATTCCTAAACAATTTCAGAGTGTGCATGGTGTTTGTTAGTCCCAATATTGATAATGCAAATATAACTATTTAGGGTATTGTTTAACAGGTCTCTCCACTGTAAAATTAATGTTTTCTGCTTGGTGATTGACAAAGATTCTCTCCACGACCAAACTTTCATCAGGCTTCTCTGAACTCTGTTCTTCTCAACTAGATCCTGACTTGTGAGCTCCTGTGTTCATCTTTACATTGTCCATTTTTAGCAAAAATTCTGCTATATCAGTTTAACCAGAATTCCTCTCTCTCACTATCTGATTACCTTTGCTATCTGACCAAATTCCTTAAACGCCGCTATCTCTCAGGCAATATCTTATCACCTTGGCCTGCCTTCAGAATTCTGTTAGGTCACTTCAGCAAAGAATTATCCCACCCTCTTAATAATTTTCCATCCACTGAACCCCTTACCAACCTGGCTTCTTGTCTAAATTCCTACTTTTCCTTATTGTTTTTGGAATTAAGGCCACTCTCTCTTCCCTCCTGCAAAACCGCATTGCGGTAGTCTCTTCTTGAATAAAGTCTTCCTTATTGTTTTTAACAAGTGTCTGAGTAATCCTATATCCTGCACCATCACATAACTAATATGTTTGTCTGCATCAGTGTGGATTTTATTTCATTCACTGGATTATAATCTGTTACTATCATTATTTTGATCTTCAAATAGTACTTAGTGTAGAGTTCTTACATATACTTTTAATATTTAAATCTAAATATATTTGAAATTGTAGTAAATTGAATTTTAAAATTTATGTGTCCAATTATTTGCTTCTAGAATCAAAAATAAACTTCATATTGATTTTGCATTAGTTATCTATTGCTGCATAACAAATTATATTCAAATTTAGCCCCTTAAAACAACACATTTACTCTACCTTTTCTGTATGGGGATTCACGAGAAGCCTAACTAGATACCTGGACTCAGGGTTTTTCATACAGCTGCAATCAAGGCGTTGGCTAAGGCTACAGTCATCTTATGATTGGATGCTGGTGCCAGGGTGTCCACTTTTAGGTCCACTTACATGGCTGTAGACTGGTCACAGGCCCTTGCTGGGTATTGGTTGCTGGCATCAAGTCCTTGCCATGGGCCTCTCCACAGGACAGCTCACAGTAGACAAGAGGGCTTCCCTTAGAGTAAGCAAGTGATGCAATGTGAGAGGGAACCCTGGTGAAAGCCAGAGTTTCTTTGTAACCTAATCTCAAAAATAAAAAGTCATTATTTTAGCCACTTGTCCTAGCCACAATAACACAAGCCTTGTTTCCATGCCAAAGGAAATCCACATCCTAATCCCTGGAACCTGTAAATATGTTATCTTATGTGGCAAAGGGGATTTTGTAGTTGTGATTAAGTTAAGAACCTTAAGAGGATAATCTGGGTGTTCCCAAGTAATCAGAGATGGGGAGGTGCCCCAACAGAAGAGTCAGAGAGAAATTTGATACACTGCTGACTTTGAAGATGCAGGAAAGGATCGCAAGACAAGGAATGCAGACATCCTCTAGAAGCTGGAAAAGGCAAGGGAGGTGATTCTCCCTGGAGCCTCCAGAAGGAACGCAGCCCTGCTAACACCTGGATTTTTGCACATTGAAATGCATTTTGGACTTTTAAATTCCAGAGCTGAATGAAAATAAATTTGTGTTGTTTAAAACTAGTAAATTTGTGGTAATTTATTACCACCAGTATTAGGAATTTAATACATGGTTATTTTATTTTAGAAATAATTCACTAATAGCCACACTCAAAGGGAAGAGATTACACAAAGGCCTGAGTGCCAGGGTGTGGGATAGGTGGTGGCCATGATAAAGACTGCCTAGCACATAATTTGAATACTGCAAGCTTATAATTTATTAATTCTAGTAGTTGTGTAAATTTATTATTTTCTACAAAAAATGTTATGTAAGTTATGCCTAAATGATTTTGCCTTTAAGAAAATATGATGTAAAAGGGAATATCTGGTCTTCGATATAGATAGTTATACCATGCTTTTTCAAATATTGCACCGGGAAGGGTGTCCAAAATATGCTGTATAGCAATGATGCGAGTGGACACTCTTGTCTTGTTCCTATTCTTACAAGGAAAGTATAGAACATTTTCCAATTTAGTATGATGTTAAGTGTTAATTTTTGTTGTTATTTTTACTTAGATATCAGATTAAGGATGTTTTAATTCTCTATTTATAGTTTGCTAAGAGTTTTTAGCATAAATGGGTGTTGAATTCTATAATTGTTTTGACATTAATTGAAACGATCATATGATTTTCTTCTTTGTTAATATGTGCTATTATGTTTAATTTTCAAATATTAAAGTAATGTTGCATTTCTGGGGTAAATCAACTTGATCATGATGTATTACTTTTATTATATATCCCTGAATTCAAGTGAAGTTATTTTGATGAAAATTCTAGCTTCTCTTTTTCAATGATTTTCTTTTTTTTGTAATGTGTTTGACCGGTTTTCATATCACGGTTATGTTGCCTTATAAAATTAGATGGGAAATGTTCCTTTCTTATTTTTTTCTCCAAGAGTACGTCTACGATTGGTATTATTTCTTCCTTAAATCTCTGATAGAATTCACTAGTGAAATTTTGCAGACTTTGAATTGCTTCCTGGGAAGAATTTTAACTGTAAAATAAATTTCTTTAACCAGGATAGTGACATTTTTATTTTGTTTTATTCTTCCTGTGTCAGTTTTAATCAGTTATTTTTTTTCTCCAAGAAATCTAGTCATTGCAACTACACTATCAGAGCAAGTTTATAATATTCCCAGATTTTCCTTTTGATATCTATTAGATCGTTGTAGATAGCTCACTTTCTATTCCTAATATTTGTAATTGTATGTTTGCTTTTTTTAATTGATCAGTCTTGCTAGAGGTTAATACATTTTATTTTTCTCCCAAATAACCAATTTTTGGTATTTTTTTCTATAGTAATTTTCCTGATGTCTATTTCATGGAAATATTTTATATCTATTTGTATTTCATTTTTGTTTTAATCTTTATTATTTCTTCTACTTTTTTTAGGATTAATTCATTCAGTTTTTTTTCTAGCTTCTTAATGCAGAAGCTTAGTTCTATATATTACACCTTTCTTTTTTAATATAAACATTTAAAGTTATGCAATTCCCTGTATCACTTTTCTTGCACTACATACATTTAGATATATTGTATTTTTATTATTTAGTTCCAAATATTTTCTAATTTCTGCTGTAATTTGTTCTTTGATTTAGAAGTGTTTGGTATGGACATTTTGAGATCTTCCTGGATATCTTATTGCTACTGATCGAATTTAATAGCATTATTTGATAATTATAAAAACTTACTTTCTGGCTGAGCATATAGTCTGTGAATATTCCATGTGCACTTAAAATTGATGTATATTGTTCAGTTTTTGCTGTGTTCTATAATTTGCAGTTAGTCAAGTTGGTTCATGGTGTTGTTTAGATCTTTTATACTGTATTTTTACTGTTTTTCTCTCTAATCATTCTATTAATTAGACAGTCAGGGGAATCATCAAATATGAATGTATCATATTCCTTTAGATCTAATTTTGGCACTTTTGAATAAAATTTACGGAATTATTATATTGCAAAATAATGATTTTTTAAAAAATTTCTTTTGTTCTATAAGGAAGATCTCTCACTCTCTAACAGCCTCTCCCCCTTTCCCCCTTTCCTAAAACCATCTCTCTGGCCATATTTATTCTTCTAATTTTCTTAGTCAATGTGTTATATGCCATTATCAGTATTTTTTTGATGTTTTATTTGCTCTAAATTTCAAGAGTGAAAGTCTTTTATATATATATACTTTAAGTTCTAGGGTACATGTGCACAATGTGCAGGTTTGTTACATATGTATACATGTGCCATGTTGGTGTGCTGCACCCATTAACTCATCATTTACATTAAGTATATCTCCTAATGCTATCCCTCCCCCCTCTCCTCACCCCACAACAGGTCCCAGTGGAGTGAAAGTTTTTTGAGGTAATCTGCATCTTTTCAATGTGCCCTCTTTGTATCTGAACACATCTTTACTTTCTGATACAACAAACTGTATCATACTTACTTTTTATTTTCCCAGTGCCAAACCGATTATCTTTCAGTTGGAAGTGATATTTAAAAACCAAAATCTAGGCATTGTATTATATATACTAATTATTTAGATGATACTTCTTCTAAGCCTTTCAATGAAATAGTTTGGAAGTGTATTTCTTAGCAGTCATTAGTTCATACTGATACCTCTTACTGGAATTCAACAACACAGGGTTCATCTTCACACTTTCCCATTCCATATTCCTGTTTTCCTTTTCTCAGTAAATATTAATATCCACACATCTAAAGCTTAAACAGAAGAAACAAATGAAATAGTAACTGAATAACACTAAAGAGGGAAGGAAAGTAAGAAAAGAGAACTAAAAACATGGCATAAATAGAAGACAAACAGCAAAATATTAGAAACAGTTCAACCACATCCATGTTTGTTTTCAATATAAATAAAATAACACTGCAATTAGAAGTCAGAGGTTGTCAGAATAAGTAATAAAAGCAAGATCAAGCTTTGTGCTGTCTACAGTAGATGCACATTAAATATAAAGGCAAAATAGATTGAAAGTAGTAGGATGACATATTATATGCCATGTTGAGAATAAACATAAAGCTGATGCATGTATATTCATGTCAGATGGAATAGACTTCCAAACGATGAATATTGTTAGGGATAAAATATATTGCATTGTGATATAAGGATCATTTTATGAAGAAGACAGAATGCAAATGTACTTAATAACAGGACTTCAAAATACATGAAGCAAAAAGTGGCAGAACCAATGGGAGAAATAGAATGATCATAATAACTGAAGATTTTTAACACTTCTGTCTCAGTAATTGATGAAACAAATAGGCAAAAAGATTAGTAAGTATATAAAAGGTATGACCAGTGATATCAGCCAACTTGGCTTAATTAATAATATTTAGAGAAATTATAGCCAAAAACTGAACAAGAAATGCTCACCAAACAGGTCAATGCCATTTAAGAGCCATTTAATCTGCCATTAAATAAATCACAGTATTTTTAAAAAGATTAAAATCATTCAGGGTATGTTGCCTTGCTATAATCTAATTAAATTATAAATCAGTAAAAATAAGATATGTATAACTCCCATACTATTTGAGGGAAAAAAATGACACAATTCTAAACAATCAATGATTAAAAAAGAAAACAGAAAACAGTGAGTACTGAGTAATAGCAAAAATGCAATCTATAAACCTTTTTCTATATTAAAGAAGAAAAATTTAAAACTAAGCAGACAAAATAAGAAAAATAAAAAATAACAAAGAGAAAGTAAATAAGAAGTGAACAAATATTAGAAAAGAGTCAAAATTGTTTCTTTGAAAAGGTTAACACAATTGGTAATCTTTAATAAGACTAAAATAAAATACAAATTACCAATATTAGTAATGAAATAGGGATATCTACAGAGTGTACATATATTTTAAAGATAGAAATATTATAAACAACTATAAATTTGACACCTTGTGTGAAATGAACAAATCTTTAACAATCACGCATACTAAAACTAATCAAGAAGTACAAACATTTTAGCCACCATATGTCAATTACAATAATTAATATTGTACTTTAAAGTTTTCATACAAATAATTCTGGGTCATTGGCATATTCTAACAAATATTTAATGAATGTAATACAAATATTCCAATATTTAACACAAGTGAAGCAATAACAGGATTGCACAAATTCTTTCAGAAAATAGAGGAGGACAGATTTCTTCCTCAATTGTTTTATACATCCAGGATGTCAGTGATATCCAAACCTGATAATGATGCCATTGCAAAAAAGAAATGTGTAGAACAATATGCCTCATAAACACAGCCACAACATTTGTTAACTAAACATGGCAAGTCAATTTAGAAATATACAACAAAATATAGCAAAATTATACTATGACCAGCTAGGTTTTAATTTAAGGGTTTAAGATTAGTTTGTTATTAACAAATCAATCTAATGGAATACTACGAAGTAATAGAATGGAACAAACCATTGCTGTTTACAACAGCATGGACAAATCACACATGCATTAGGCTAGATTTAAAAACCCAATATTAAAATGTTACATATTGTATAATTCCATTTATTTGACATTTTAGAAAAGGTGATATATGGGAAGACAGAACACATTAGTCACCGTCAGAAGTTAGGCTGGGAGGATGTTCAAAATAAAATGCAATAAATAAGATAATTATTTGAGCTGTAGAATTTTTTCTGTGTCTTCTCTCTAGTTCTGGTAAAGAGAATCCATACAGATGTAAAAATTCATGGAAATTTACAATAAAAAGTGACTTTTGCTCTATGTAAATTCAAAATATTAAAATCCAAAAAGTCAATATAATGTTCTTAAATACAGTAAAGCAGAAAAGCAATCATCTTTTAAAATTTCAGACAATCCATTTGACAAAAGACAATACTCCTTGTGATAAAATATCCAAGCCACTTCGGAGTAGAAGAAGAGTTTCTCACTCTGATAAAGCATATCTGCAAGAAAACTACAGTTAATATCATACTGATGACATAGTGAACACCTTCTCTCCAGGATCGAGAATGAGCAAGTGAGTAAACACACAGTCACTACCTCTATTCATTATCGCACTGGGCAGCCAGGCTAAAAGAAAACCCTAAAATCCAGAAAGGAGGAGGTGTTACCAGAAAGCAAAAAATACTTTCATCAATCTAAAAACCTGAAAGCCAGGCTGTGAAGCAGGGGAAGTACTGAAAGTTCTGTTCTGAAAGCTAGCAACTTACAGGTGACCCTTAAACAACACAGGTTTGAACTGTGTGGGTCTAATTACATGCAGATTTTTTTCAACCAAATGTTGTTGGGGTGTGTATTATAGGATGTTCTGGGATGTGAAACCTGCATATATGGAGTGCTGACTTTTCATAAGTGTCAGTTCTGCAGGGCTGCCTGTAGGCTTGAGTATGTACAAATTTTGCTTTACACAGAGGTCCTGGAACCAATCCCTTGTGTATACCGAGGGGTCACCCTATTTGAGAAGTATGGGCAAATTCGGAATCCTTACAATCTCCACATCACAGGCCTTAATACCAGGAATAGATTCATGTTACCCTCAAAATGGTTAAAACCAGAAGTGAACTCAATCAAACTAAATTTGCCATGTGCCAAAACTGACTATAGGTTTGATTGACTCAGCCCACAGTCTGGCAACTTAGGAGAAGAGGCATGCTAATTCCTGAAGACAGATATTAATGACATCACTCTCTATTGTGTTACACAAAATCTCTATGATATAAATAATAATAAAGACATATGAAGAAGCAAGAAAATGTGACCTATGGTCAAGACATAAAACAGTCAATAGAACAGACCTAGATATAGCCCATATGTTAGAATTGTAAGAAAGATACATTAAACAATTATGATAAAATGGCAAAGTTTGTAGTGAAAATGGTAGCCAAGTGAGAAAGAAATGGTGAATTTTAGCACAGACGTAGATGCTAGTAAAATACAAGTAAAATACTGGAAATATATAATATCAAAAATAAAGACTTTCTCATGGGCTTAATAACAGACTGAATATTGCAGAGAAAGAGATTAATAAAGTTGAAGACAATTCAATAGAAAATATCAAAACTGAAATACAGAAGACAAAGTTAAAACAAAACAAAATATCTGAGACCTATGCAACAATATTACGTGGTCAAACACAGGGTTTCTAAACCTCGGCACTATTGACATTTTGGGTCAGATAATTATTTGTTGTTGGGGATATCCTGTGTATTGTTAAATGGTTGGTAGCAATCCTAACCTCTACCCACTCAATGCTAGTAGCAATCCACCTTCTAGTCTTGACAACTAAATACGTGTCTAGACATTGTTGAATGTCTCCTGGGGGACAAAATTGCACCTAGTTGATATCCTCTGGTGTGAAAAATCCCAAAAGGGATGAGGAGAGAAGAGAGAAAATGGATGGATCAAGGGAAATATTTGAAAAACCACTAGATGAGAACTTTCCAAAATTGATGAAAGACCTCAACCTGTATTTCCAAAGAGGTAAATAAAATTTTTAAAACAGAATAAATAAATAAAAATCCCCACATTGGCATATTATAGTCAATGATGCAGAGCAGATATAAACCCAGATAGAAAAAGACATATACACAAGGTAACATGGATTTAACTACTGCTCACTCAGCAGAAACAACAGAGACCAGAAAGAAATAGGACAAAATTTTTAAATTGCTGAAAGAAAAAAAATCATACCAACCTAGAATTCTTTTCCTAGATAAATATCCTTCAATACGATGGTGAATAAAAATATTTAAGAGTGTCAAGACTTACCAGAGCAGGCTTGCACTACAATGAATGCTAAAAGAAGATACTCAGGATGAAGGCAAAGGGTGCCAGATGGAAGCATAAGATGAATGTACAAGAAGGAATAAACAACCACTCTAAATTATTAAGAGATACAACGTAATCCACATGAAATTCAAGTGGGCTCTTTTGAAAATAATAGTTAAGCTATTTCTAAAATTTAAAAGAAAATATAATCTAGAACAGCCACAACAATGTTGACAAAGAATACACTTGGAGGACCTTCATTGCCTGATTTCAACATTTACTACAAAGCTATAATAATCAAAAGACCACGATATTGGTGCAATGGAGACACAAATACACCAAACGAAATAGAGTACATAAATTGACCCCTACACAAATGAGCAATTGGTTTTTAGTGAGTCTCCAAGGCCATTTGCTGGGAAGCTTTAACAAATAAATGATGTTGAAACAGCTAGTTGAATGTATGAAAAAATTAGATCTTAAAACCAACCTTATTCTGTCCACAAAAATTAATTTGAGATTAATCATAGAGATGAAACAAAGCCTAGAACAATAAGGTATTTAAAAGAAAAAAAAAACCATAGAGAATATCTTCAAGACTTTGGGGTAGGAAATGTTTCCTTGGTCAGAACATAAACTTATCATAAAAGAAAAACACTGATAAAATGATCTTTTGTAAACATGGTAATTTCTGATTAAAACAAAACTCTAATAGAAAGCTATAGTGTAGGAAAAATACATTTATAACACATATATTTAAGAAAGACTTTATGATAGTATATGGAGACCTACTAAAATCAACAATAAAAAGATTAACAACCCAAGTTAAAAATTGACAATCTAAACAGCCATGTTATAAAAATACATGAGTGTCAATAAGCAAATGAAAACTCAAATTAAAACTGCATTGATACACTGTTCCACAAGAGTGGGTAAAATTGAAAAGACTCACAATGCTAAATGTTTTCATCAATTTGGAGAAATGGAGCTCTCCTACATTGGTGGTGAGAGTGTAAAATGGCTCAATTAGTTTGGAAAATTGTTTGGCCATTTCTTATAACATTAAATATAATCTACCCAATGACCCTGCAATTTTACTCCTTGGTATTGACCCAAGAGAAATGAAAACCTGTCTACAAAAGAACTGCACAAGAATGCTTATGGAAGCTTTATTTATAATAACTCACTACTTGAAACAACTCAAAGTCCATTTAGAAAAGAATGGATAAACTTATTGTGCTAAACAATGTAACACTTGTCAGGAATAAAAGAAAAAAAAAAAAGAAAGAACAGCCTACTGATAGGGAGCAACACTGATGAATTTCAACATGGATTAATCATATGAAAGAAGCCACGCACAAAATAGTATTTAAAATACCATTGATATAAAGTCCAAGACCAGCAAATCTTGAAATTAATTGTGTTAGAAATCAGAAAGTTTTTGCTTTTGAGGGAGTGTGGATTTAGTGAAAGGAGAAGGAAAATATCTGTAAAGATGAAAATACTCTATATTTTAAGTGAATTAGTTTACACAGGCAGATGCATAGGCCAAAAGTCATAAAAAAATACATAACACTGGTGCATTTTTGCATGTTGATTATACCTCAATATGGACAAACAGCCCAATAAAACAAAAGGGCAGAAGACTTGGCAGTTCACAAAAAAAGACACAAGAATGACGAGAAAGCACATGAAAGATGCTCAATATCATTAGTCATCAGGTAAATGAAAATTAAAACCAGGAGTAGATACCACTTTATGTTCATTAGAATAGCAAAATTTAAATAGATTGATAAGAATGTGGAGCAAATGGAATGCTCGTACATTGCTGGTAGAAGTGTAAACTGCGAAAATCAGTTTAGAAAACTATTTGGTGGCTCCTTATAGTAAAACGTAAACATCACCTTTGACATAGAAATCCTATTTGTAGGTATTTACCTAAGGGAGGAAACATGTCCACACAAAAAATTCTTACCAAGAATGTTTTTAACTGTTTTATTAGTAATATTCCCAAACTGAAAAAAAAAGTTCATCAATGGAATACTATATTCCATTAATATAGCAATGAAAAAATGAACGAACTATACACACAGCAACATGGATGCATGTCAAAATTATTTTGATCAAAAAAATCTGGAAGCAAAAAAGCACATACTGCCTGAACCTGTTTATATGATTTCCTAGAGAGGCAAAACTGGTTTGTGGTTGTAGACCTCAGAAGAGGTGGCCTGCAGAATGTAGAAATGGATTGGAAAGGGCCATGAAGGAAATTTCTGTGATGCTGTGGTGACAAGAATGTTTTATACTTGATGGAGGTATAGTCAATCATTAATAATTTTATCAAAACCCATCAAATTTTATACTTAAGATCTGTGTTTCACTGTGTATAAATTTTACCTCAATAATAAAAAGGAGCTTACAGGAATGATCTCCCAAACATGACATAACTGCCCCACTAGGGTAGCTACTACGTCTGCCAAAATCAAAGACCACTATTAAACGTACAGGTTAAAGGACTATGAGGTGGCGTAGTTATAGCCTAATCAACAGGTTGGGAAACCAGCATCAGCAAGCCACTGATGGAGCAACTGCACTATCATCTCACATGAAGCTGATGTCTGGAGACTGGAATGCATAGTCTGGCTGCGGTCCTTCCACAGTGGACTGTTGACCATCATAAACTGGGGCTGAATACTGGAATAAGACTGGAGAGAAAAACAAAATCCGCATCTTTATGTTTTTGTTTTCCATAGCCAAAAGGCAGCAAGAAGGTAGCCTGTGCCTCATTTACACTTCCAAACTTGCAGAGATAGAAATAATTGGTGAAACATATCTTGAAAGCAGAATTCTAGCTCTAAGAGAGTATGGGAAATACTGTTTTCATTTCTCTAGAGGAGGAAGACCCAAAAGAAGGATGTTGCAACAGAGACCAAGCATTCATCAACCATATCCAACAAAGGTTTAAGTACCATTATTATTTATATTTGACAGACACTGAGCCTTAGCAATGCTAAAATTAATTTGTTATTAGGGCTGAAAATTGAATGCTACAATTTCTAACCACTAAGCTCTACTCCGTAAGTCACACTCTGCTCTTCTTTGCATTGTAATTACTCTACCCCAGTATTTTGTCTGGTCTGATCCAAGGTCTGTGATCCATTGAATAATGACATTGGAAGTTTAGTTTGGAATATTGAGAAAGTGAATCTGAGAAAAGTCTCATTACCTGAGGTTTACTTTTTAAAAAATATCCAGACATTTTTAGCTAGTCATTTTCAATTAAATGAAACTTAGTTATATGATTAGACTTAGATGAGCCACTGAGAAATTCACCAATCTAATTGAAACTAAAAATAATTGGAAAGCCTACGTATGATGCCTCAAACTGTAGGAAATATTAACTTTATCAGTGACTTTGCACTGAAAATTATTCTGGGCCTGCCGAGACAAGGCTTGCTATAGAGAATGGTGTTGCAGAAGTTTGAGTCTATATGGCAAATTAATAAAGGTCATCATTCTGGGTCCTTCAAAGTTGTATTTCACATTTTACTTTGCAAATTACTTCAAAATTTATGTTTCTGTCTTGGCATGAGATTAGTTTAGCCACCTAAAGGCTATCAACAGTGTCTTTTGACTGACGTCTCTGCGTTGGGAGTTAACTTTGAATTTACATTTCAAAGCATCAATTTGTAGGCAGCAGAAGCCTGAGACTTTTCTAGAGCCCATTCTACCCTGTTAGAGAGATAGTTCCTGGACACCAAAATGTTTGAGTTGTGCTTGTGGTCACTGTCAATTTTCATAGATCTTCATTTCCTCTGACTTATCAGAGCCTGTTAGGTAATGAGAAGAAAATGTACAATGCTGTGCTCCTACTGTCATGTACTACTCCTTCATTGTCAACTCTACTGGCTTCTATGAGGAGAGTACAAAGCTTACAGGAGTAGTTTGAGTCCTTGTCACAGTTAAAAACTGATATATTCAAAGAATAAGCTTCTTGCTGGTGTCCAGTTTCAGTTACATTTTTTTTTTTTGTTGTTTAAATCCAAGAGAAATATTTTTTCTAGGATAAGATTTGGAATTACCCTCAAGCAGTTACTTAGCTCAGGAAATGCTTACTGAATACCTAAATCAGTAACAAAAAAGGAATTTTATTGAGAAAGAAATTAGTGCAAATAAAATATTCATGGCTAGTAAAACAGTATTAATAATTACATGGATGAAAAATAATGTTAAAATGGAATTTCACTAAGTGGCCTTGTGAAAGAAGTATGAACACAAGAAGATATAATTGTTTATTTGAAAAATAGGAGGTGTGGACTTGTGTGAATATTGTTTCTTATATTTATTTCCATCTATAAATAATAATTTTTTAAACATTTGCATCAGCAGGAATCAGTGGATGGAAATAACAGTGTAATAGAAAATCATAAAAAATTTTAGGTAGTATAAGATAAAAGAAAGTACCAGACAGAATGAATCACATAATATATTGCCAGTTGCTGGTGTAGCCAAATGTCCTCAGAAGGGAGTTGACCAAGCAGAATTGATCTCCTGTCTCCAGAATACTAACACCTTGCATAGCCCTATCACATGTGATAGGATGCCAAAGAGGCAAGAAGTAAATCATAAACTAAGGAAGGGCTCAGTGAAGTAGTTAAATAGAACTCAATAAATACATATGTGGTATGAGCTATGGCAATGCTAGGAATTAGAAACATGAAAAATTAGAAAACAGGGATTGTATGTGTGTATTAATTTCTTTATAAGCCAAAATTTCCACTATGTTTTTGAGTTAAAGTGGCCTATAATGCATTAAACTGAAACTTGTGCAGGGTGTAAGCTTGAGTTTCAGCATATTTTATCTCTCATAAAAACTCTTACTGATTAGTGGTAGATACTTGAATGGTTCTATGAGGATGTATTGTGAAACTACAACATTGTAAGAGTGTCATAATCAATTTCTTATGTCTGCAGTGATTATAGAAATGGAACATGGGAGCATGACTTCTTACCATGAACAAGACCTTTCAAAACAGGAATTTCATATAAACTAGGGCTCAAATCAGACCAGGACTGAAAATCTGTCACACTTCTAATGTTATGAAGTTGATGGGTTTGATGATAAATAGATGGCTAGTGTTTGTATATTCTGAGGACCAATTAGAATCTAAATCTGTGCCTAACAGACAGCCTAAACTCTGATTTTAAGAAAAACCTGAAGTCACATTTAATCAGTTGATTTTTGGTTTGGAATCTTAAAGATTTGAGGAGCAGGCAGATTTAGCTAACAGAATCTTTCTGGTTGATGAAGGCTGAGGTTGGTTGAACATTAGTGTTTCTTTTTAGATCTCTGGTTTATGAATTTATAAATGGCATTTAAAATCTTCTTCTTGACCTTCTTGACAAAGGTCATAAGGACTCCATAGGCTTAGGGTATATCAGTGAGGGTGCTCACTTGAGTTCAGATAGTAGCACATTCTGGCCTTAAGGAAACTGGTTAGCAGTTCTTGCAGATATTTCTTCGATGGCTTGTTTATTTGCTTTTAAGCTAGGTGTATTAGTCAGGGTTCTCTAGAGGGACAGCACTAATAGGATAGATGTGTATATAAAGGGGAGTTTATTAAGGAGTATTGACTCACATGATCACAAGTTGAGGTCCTACAATAGGCCTTCTGCAAGCTGAGGTGCAAGGAAACCAGTCCAAGTCCCAAAGCTGAAGAACTTGGAGTCCGACGTTCAAGGGCAGGAAGCATCCAGCACAGGGGAAAGATGTAGGCCAGAAGACTAAACCAGTCTAATCTTTAAACGTTCTTCTGCCTGCTTTTATTCTGGCCACACTGGCAACTTATTAGGTTGTGCCCACCCAGATTGAGGGTGGGTCTGCCTTTCCTAGTCCACTGACTCACATGTTAATCTCTTTTGGCAAAACCCTCACAGACACACCCAGGATCAATACTTTGCATCCTTCAATCCAATCAAATTGACACTCAATATTAACCATCACACAAGGCTTTTAGGAAAAGCAGGCATAGTAATAGAATGCTTCCGAATATCAGACAAAATTGGATGCAATCTGTGAGTTTGTAGGCCAAATTCAGTGATTCAGTTGGAACGTCTGACTTTGAGACTATCTGGATGTGCAAAACCAAAAGATACGTCAGAGAAAAGAAATGATTAATGCAACAGTGCTCTTAGCAATTTTAATTATAATGGAAAACTGTCTGCTGGAGCAGATAACTGGCAGAAATTCTAGCATGCAGATATTTGTTTGCTATGGAAGAGTGGTAACTTTTGAAGTTGGAAGGCTAGGAATCCAAACAGGGTACTTGCAAGTGAGACAGGGTCCCAGCTGTCAGTATACTTTAGTCAATGAATTGGTGACATTGGGCTGATGAGTAATATCATGAGGCTCCTACTTCTCTTACCTGGATCCAGTTTTATAAGGCAAGTTAAAACCTATGGAAGGATGCTATGACCAGGCTCAAAATTAAGGGCTGGAAAGATGTAAGGAGGAGAATGTGACATGAATGTTAAATTCTATTCAATTTTTAAAGTTTTCTGTGGATGTAACTTTTATAATCTCTTTGCAAGTCCATTCTATTGATTCAGGAAGTTAAAAATAATTTTTCTAGTTACATAATTGATTGCTCTTTTAGAAATAAAATTATTTTTATTCTATAGCTATGAGTGTAGGAAAACAGTGTACTCCTGAGAGAACAAAAGCAAACCAAACCTATAATCAGAAGCAAGAACTAGCCTTGAAGTATCTTCATGGATCCTGAGGAGTTTAGGAGTGGAGTTTGAAAAACCACTAAGCTTGTAAAGCTCTATCATATATATACAATTTTCATTGTCATCTAACATATTTTATAACATATAACATAAATATACAACCTAAGTTTTCTGAAACTACATACATCTGTGTAATCAGTGACTGGAACAAGAAACATTGGTAGCATCCTGGAAAGCCTCTTTTGTGCTCCTTCTAGTCACTAATCCCCCAACAAGGATAACTGCTATTCTGACATTTAACCCCAGTGGTTGATTTTTGTACTTGATATAAATGGAATTCTATGGCAGGTGCCTTTTTTTGGCGGGGGGGTGGTCTGTCTGCTTTCCTTCATTTTACTTGTGAGGTTTACTCATGTTATTATGACCAGTTACAGATTGTTTATTCTCATTGCTGTATAATATTCCTCTGTGTGATATATGCCATGATTTCTTTATCTAGTCTACTGTGTTTGGGCATTTAGATATCTTGCAGTACTGAGCTATTAGACATAGGACATCTATAAAGATTTTAGTACATATCTTTTGGTAAATAGGTACAGGTATTTCTTTTGGTCATAAGCCAAGGAGTGGAAATTTTGGGTCACTAAGGCTAAATATATTCAGCTTCAGGAGACACTGGCAAACGTTTTTTCAAAAAGGTTATGCAATTTACACTTCCTCTAGCATGTCTGAGAATTCCAGAGTCTCACCAACACTTGGTGGTATTTGTGTTTCCTAGTTTAGTCTTTCTGGTAGATATCATATTATGGTTTAAATTTGATGTCCCTAAAAACAATGAAATTAAACATCTTTTCATGCCTTTGTTCATTATAATTTTAAGTTATTTTTAGTGTTTACTTATATAAGTTTACCAACTTCTTTACTTAGTCAATATCCATGAATTTATCAGATTGATTACTAAATATTATAGTGTGATATTTTGTAGCAAAATTGATTCTTAATTATTGGATATTTAGATTATTTCTAATATTTTCTTTCTAAATTATATGAGACTGTTTTGCTTAGATGATTTCCATAGGGATATGATCCTATTAACGGACGGAATTACTCAGTTAAATCCTATGCTATAAACATCTTCATTTAATGGATAAGAAAACTGAAGCCTTGGAAGGTTAAATAATTCTATCCAGTCACATGGTATGTTTGATTACAAGGTTGATCTAATTAGGGCACCAGACTAGAATAAACAAATGTCATTAGAACCCACCATTGCAACTACTGTCACTTAGTAAAATGTGTGGACATTCCTAAGAGAGATGATGAGTTTAAAACAATCACATATCCTTTATGAAATGAGTAGTTTATTAACCTTAATCTATGCTGCCATTTATAAATCAAATAAAGATATATCATTAACTGATCATAAAAGGCCTTAGCTAAAAGAAACTACTGTACTTCATGTGTCTTCTACTCTAGACTCTGTGCTTTCACTAGTCTAATTCTCTAATTTCAGTGTTCACTCCTCTGTCTTCTCAAAATGACATAGTAAAATGAAGTGTATGCTTCAAATTTCTCTAATTTTTTTGCAACAAAAATATAGCAGTAATAGATTAAATGTTAAAAAGGGAAATAAAAATACATATCGATGCTCAAAAAATAGTTATTTCTCTAGATTAGAAATGGAAGGAAAACACAAAGCATCAAACAAAACAGAGCTCTGAATCTGGAAATGGGAAAAGTTTATCTTCTATGGGGTGACAGTGTTTAAGTGTATTAAAAGCCAGGAAGCGGGTGGAGCTGGGAACATGGCATGTTCTCAAAACATTTCGAAGGAAAGATGTGATTGTTAATTGCCTGTGATATGGCTTTTATGTACTTCAATACTTACAGAAATAGGAAAAAAGGTAATAAGCCTTATGGTCATTATTATTAGTACTTACATATTATTACCTGTCCAACGGGAAGATAAATATCCCTGAGTTCACCAAGAGATAAGAGCTTCAGGATGCCCGTGTTAGACCTACTTCTGCATGGCACAGACATCATAGGTCAGGGTAGTACTGAAAGAAAAATGGGTATGTGGAAGAGAAGAAAAACCGCGACAGTAATAACAAAAGCAACAACACCACTAAAATTGCTTAAGATGAGCCTACAAACCAATCTAGGACAGCTTATAAGTCAAGCCAAGGAAGGTTGCTGCTGAATTAACTAATGAGGAAATAATTCATTCATACAAAATAAAAATAAAGAACAATCTAAAAATTACTTAGAAATATTTCATTGTTAAATTCAGAGGTTTAATAATAGAAATCAAACTTATAAAAACCAAAAGCAAAAAGGAAGAAAAAATGTATATGAAAATAAATTAATAAGTTATAGAAATGAAAAATGTAGACTTGTAATAAAAATATTCTAGCTAAACTTTAATCTGTACAGAGTTGAGGGAATCCAAATAATCAAAAAGTGGTTGTGAGGTACCTTTTAGCGAGATACTGAGATAAAGTCAAATATAAAAGAGAAGTTAAGGACCGGAAAAGAGATTAATGGAATAACAGTACCAGAATGCAACAGACACATATAATCAAGGAAGAGGACTAAAGGAAATAAAAGATTAATATTTCAAAAAATAATAGCTGCAATTTTTTTAAACAAAGCCTGTAAACTAAAGATTGAAATGCATGTTCATGGATCAGAATAGATAATAAATCCACACCAAAACATTATCCTGAAACTAGCAGATATCAAGAAAAGTGAAATTTTATGTGTGAGTAGGAAGGAAAGACAAATTTTACACAGTAATTAAAATCACAGCAGACTTTTTTCATCAGCAATGCCAAGTACTAGAAGACAAGGAGATATTATCTTATATAAAATGCCAAGCAAATTTAACACTGAAATTAAGGTATTGCCATGGATACAAAAAAGAACTGTTTTCCCTTCTGTAAACAGCTTCTGAGAGAATTATTAAAGGATGTATTTCAAAAGGTGGGATATACAGAAATTCATAAAAACATGACCACAGTTTAGCTCAGATGTCATTAAATGTTTTCTTTAAAGGGCCAGTTAGAAAATATTTTAGGTTTTGCTAAATCATCATTTCTGTGGCAAAGGATAAGACATAGAGAATGGTATGATTATGTCCCAATACAACTGCTTTTTTACATAAACAGGAGACAGAAAAGATATGACCTATAGCTGTTGACCACTATTCTAGATCACAAAGAGAGACTCAAAACACTCCAAAAATGTAATTACCTCTCTCTGTCTCCCACGTGGTCTGGTGGTACCCAGCATCAGAATTAATATAGAAATGGCACAGAATTTTTCAATCTCTGTATTTGCAATATCCACACAGTCATGTAATGCATAATGGCATTTTAGTCAACAATGGTTCACATATACAACGATAATCTCATCAAATAATAACACCATATTTTTGCTGTAACTTCTCTATGTTTGGATACACAAATGCTTACCATTGTGTTACAACTGCCTGCAGTATCCAGTAAAGCCACATGCTAAGGTTTGTAGCTTAGTAGCGATAGGTTATACTATATAGTGGAGGTGTATAGTAGGCTATACCATCTAGATTCATGTATGTTCACTCTATGATGGTCATACAACAACAAAAGCACCTAATGAATTTCTCGGAATGTGTGCCCGATGGTAAGTGATGCATGACTGTATTACAAGCTTATACCTGTATGAGAATTTGGCAACGATATGTGTATCTTGATCATCATTTTTATTTTACCTGTCCAATTTTGTAGAATTCTCATCTCATCAGAAGAAAGGTTTATATGTATGGAGAGGCCATCACTGTTCCCTGAAACACTGGGGTCAGATAGGTCTCTGTAGATTTCTGTGCCTTTGGATAAAACGAAAGTGTCTTAGAAACTGAAAGCCACATGGAAAACTTCACATGATTACTCAGATGCCTTTTGCTGTTTCAGTTTCTCATTACAAAGAGCCTTACCACAGAGAAACAACTTTCTCTCAGGGCTGGATTTAGCAGAAGGTGTGTGTTCATTTAATTTATTCACACCCAATGCAAAAGGGTTGCTTTCATATTACTAGTTATTGGCAGAGTTAGCAATTTTTTAAGTTAATTGACTTCTTGGCACTAAAGATTATACTTTTAGAAACACGTTTATCAGAAGAAATGAGAAGCAAAAGCTGAGCCTAAGTTCCTAAATCATTCTCGGATTTTATTATGGCTCGCTCATTCATGCAATTTGAGATAGAAACTCTGGACCCAGGCAAGCCAGACATGCCTGTTACTGTTAACAAAAAAGAGGTATTATGGAAAGTTCTTATCTGCCAATGACTAGAAATGTGTTTTTTTTCTAGCTCTGCATTATTCTGAATACTTAGTGAAAAATGCATGTTTCTTTTACTTTTTTACCTTTTTTCAATAATATTAAATATGTAATATTAAATGTTAAATTTGCATAGTGTAGGTTTTGTATCAGAGGTCAAAATATAAAATTTGTACAATAAAATTATATTTAGTGGACTTCAAATGGTTATGAATTTATAAATCTCAGTCATTTGGACAATAAAAATTTACTTATGTCCTTCATTGTTCCAAAAATAATTCAAGAAGCTTCAGGTGTAAAATATGAAAAGCAAGATGAAAATTAAAGTAAGTGAAGCAAACAGGTGAAAAAGAAAATTGAGGGGAAATAATTTCAACTAGAATTAAAATTCATTATAAAATTTGTGATATTAGATACTTAATGCCTACTAAAGTGTGCCATAAATTTGGCTCTTAGCTTCTAGGTAGCCAAAGCAAAGAGAGAAAATATGATGGTTAAGGAGGAGCTATTTTTTTCTTGGTAGCAAACCAGGGGTCTTCATAAAGGAAACATTGTGATGTGCTGAACATATGCTTGCAATAAATATTTCAGAGAAAGCTTGCAGCTAACACACTATACAACAAAGTCTAGTTTTGTAAAAGTAGTTCAGTTCTATCAGAGGTTAAGATGGCACAGGTCAAGTATAACTACTGACTTGAAATCTGGGTTGACAACAAGGAAACTACAAAGATAATTTTAGAATATCTGTGGGGAGAGATAAAGTGAACATCCTTTAGCTAATACTCCACTAAAATTCTATAATTGAGCTTTTGAGATGAGTAGTATAACAGAAAATTCAATGCCGTATTCTTTAGTAAATATCAAAAGTACAGAATTTTGAAGTGTCTTTTTTCTTAACTTTTATTTTAACTTCAGGGGTACAAGTGCGGATTTGTTACGTAGATAAACTTGTGTCATGGAGATTTGTTGCACAAATTATTTCATCACCCAGGTATTAAGCCTAGTAGCCATTAGTTATTTTTCCTGATCCCCTCCCTGCTCCCACTCTTGTACTAGGTTGTTACACATTAACATTCTTTTTTAGGGCAAATAAAACATTTAAACTGATTTGTCTATAGCTGACCAGTTTAATTTCACTGAATCAGGCTAACAAGGATATAAAGCTTATGTTTTGTGTTTATGATTAGGGATAGCATTTTGGGGAAATCAAGATGACTTAAGTTTTGCTTATGGGGTTTATGGGATTTGGTTTTGGAATATATCTAAACTGTGGCCTTTATTTTTATTTTTTTTGAACAATAAGAATCTACATTTTGCAGTGGGCTTTGGACACATTTTGCAAAGCATCGCTCTAGACATGGTGAATCTCTCCTCTGGGGCTGAGATTACTGCCATGTTAGTAAAAATTGTCAGTGGGCTATTATTAACAAATTTTGTTTCATTTGATTTTCCCCCTTTGGAGGTGGAAGATTATGTCTCTTTTTCATGGGATTTTTACAAGATTGCTTTCATTCATTTAAATCTAGATGTACAGGGAAAGATAAAGGAGAGTCCCTGGGGGTAACATAAAAATCTCTCCTAGTTAAGAATTTTCAGTGAATGCTGTACAATGAAATTGCCAGGCAACAACTTTGTATTTATACTGTATTAATATAGTTCATCGACTTTTAGTATTATTATTCTTGAAAACTTTTTATTGTTCACAGTATGCCTGAGGGAAACCCTATTATTTATAGTTGTGTAGCTATAAACAGACATGAGCTGCATTACTAAGTATCCAAAAAAAATGGGGCATAACCAGGCAGAGGAGGCAGTTTTGCTTCCAGCATTCCACTTATGTGCTGGTGAAGAATGGATCACCTGGCCACTTGCTTGAGTGGTTCAAGCAGGTGAAGAATTTGCATATTTTAGCTCAGCTGCAATCCAGTGATTTGCCTTCTTAAAAACAGAGCTGCCAAAAACATTGTGTCATGCTTAAATTCCCACTAACAGCAGTAACAAAGAATGAACTCTTCTTTCTCTGTCTTAAACTCTGGATTAATTTACCTAATCATTTCCAACATTACGTTTTCAGAGTCAAACACTGAATGATGTAAATTTCTGACTAAAATATCAAAACTGACATGCATTCTTTCTATCATTTTCCAGACAAGTGTGTTGGGTTGTGGGGATGAAGGGATGAATAAAGCTGATAGCCTCAAGGCATTTATATCTAACACTCACTTCATCACTGGGTTCTGCACTGGTTTACGTTACTCTTTATCCACTCAGATAATTTCTCCTTGTGAGACAGGTCACCAGATGAAGAAATCGCTTCACTAGTTTATTTTCTATTACCAGGGTTTTAAAAATCTTATGTTTGGGCAACAGATGTTGCTATGTTTCTAATATCAGTGAGTAGAGGTAGCAAATGAAATAATTTTTTTCAGGAAAATATCAGAAGGACAAAAGGAAAAATGTAGAGTAGGCAATGAAGTGGCTATGATTTTCTTTTCACCCAAAGAGAACACAATCTACGGAGGTGTCGTGTTGCTTATGTTGATGTTGTAGATTGTCTTTTAAGGTGAGTGAGTGAGTAAGTGAGTGAATGAGATGTTGGCAGTTATGTTCAGATGATACAGAATTCTGAGACTCTTGAATGAGAGCAGTTTTCATCAGTTAGTGTGCAGCAGTCTTGCCTTCTTGTAAGAGTGGCTTCAAATGAAAGCCCCTGCAAAATGGCTTTGGATGCAAACTTGGTTCCAACTTCTGTAGAAAAGTCAAGTGTAAGAAACACTGACTAATCAGGAAGATGGTTGATGAGTTAAAAATGGGTGATGACAGGAGTTTGACACTGCAGTAGGCTATGACTCTGTCACTGCACACCAGCCTGGGTGACAGAGTGAGACCCTGTCTCTAAAAATAAAAGGGGTATTCTATTCCAGCTGGGTGACAAAAAGTAAAGTTAGGACAAGTAATAACTGATAAAAAGTGATGTTAACATGCAACATCAGTGAGGAAATTAAATATGTATCCCTGGAGTACTTATTTATCTAATTGATATATCATCTACTTAAGTATTTTCAGTGAATTTGTGGTGTATACTTGTTTCCATTTTGTTAAATTATTTTATTAAAAGCCAACCAAAAAGAACTATGAGTTTAGAAATATGTTACACACACACACACACACACACACACACACACTTGCCTGTGTTAATTTTATCTATGGGGTGTTTGGTTATTAGAACAAAGGACCACAGGAAGAGATCACTGATTTAAGTACCTACAGGGTGAAGAAAGAAACTATGCAGATTGGTTGTGAGATTGAATTAAAGAAATTTTCGCCAAACATGGCTTCTTCAGCTGATACTCTTCACATAGGCATACAACATGAGCTTCCCAGACTGATTTCCTTGTTCATTCTCCCTTGCTTTTCTTGAAGAGGATATTTCTTTTCCACACAGCCTTTGCCTGTACTCAATATTCACTTCAAATCCTTCCTCAGGGTCTATGACCTTCAGGGAGGCTTCACTGAATCCCTCTTTCTGACCCTGATCATACTGTTCCTTCAACCTTGGCACCAACATATTAGATGGACAATAATTCAGTGGCTTTTTGCTGTGTCAAGGATTACACAGAAAACTCACCCAAAGGACAGACAAATGCAGTCTCTTCCTCTGCAGTCTGATGTCTCATCTCACAGTGGAAAGGAAGTGTGAGCTGAGGACTGAACTAGGGAATGCAATGCTTGACTTCTAGTCCACATTAGGCACTCAGTCACCCATGGAACCTGGGCTAGTTAGGCATCTCTCCAGTTCTTCAAGGAATAATGCCTGCTCACCAGAAGACAAAACTAATGTGACAGTTCAGAGGTAAAGGGTAAGAATATATTTTGTAGACTCTAAAGTGCTCTATAAGTGCAAGAACTTTGTATTGTTTTCATTCTCCCTTGTCTACAACCCTGGCCTCCTGAGCCTACGACTTTTGCAGTCACAAGGGCCTTGCTCTCAGAAGGTGTCACGCCTAGTTCAATGCTCTGCTATCACCATCTTGAAATTCTTAACAATTCTGTCTTTTAATTTGTATTTTGTAAGTGAAGTCCAGTGGGAAAATGGAGCACCAGAGATGTACGCACATGTGTAACATGGATGTCCACAGTTCCTTACTGCCTCATTTGCACATAGCACAGAAGTCTAGTGAATATATGACATATGGGAGTTCAGTAATACTGAAAGCCACTAGGAGATAGGATGTTATGTCTATGACTGACTTCCCTAGAGGCCACACTGTCCTTTTGAACCAAAACTTGCTTCTAATCCAGAAAGAAGGCAATGATGGCATTCTCAAAACACACCCTATCATGCTGGTATTTGTGTTACTTCGTTGCATTAGCTAACCACTTACATTGAAAATATTGACATAAAAGGAAAGGGAAATATAGAGCAACTAGATTCTTTCATTTTCAGTTCTTTCTTACTCATCACTCAGGCAGAGAGTGTTGCTCGAATGTGTGTACATCAAGAAGTGAAATGAAGATGGTGATGATCGCACAGCAATATGAATATACACAATACCACTGAATTGTATACTTACCTATGGTTATGTTATATTTATTTTAGCAAAATTACATTTACCAACATGATTTGTTTTAACCTATTTTTTAAAAGGCAGTAAAATTAAAAGAATTAACTTAATTCAGAGCAGGAAGTTCTTAGCATCCTGACTGGGCCTAAAAATAAAACTGACAATGAGAGACAAACAGGAGAAAAGCCTACTAATAAATAAATAAATAAATAAATAAATAAATAAATAAATGTTACATGACATGAGAGATAGCCTTTAGAAGGGAATGAAGATCAAAAGAAACGGGGAAATTTGTGTGTATTTTACGCTATGTCTGATTGAAGAATCTAGCTGTGAAGCCGCGTGATTGGGCACAAAGGGTTATGCTCTGATGATAATACATTGGGAATTCAGCCAGTCCTGTTTGTTCAGATTATTTTCTGTGTCTCTGTGACATTCCTGTTCTCCAGGTTTAGGGCCAGATGCCTGTCACATGAAGGTGTTTAGGGGAGAAGGAGAGGAGGAAGTCAGAGAGTTACCTTCCTCGGTTTCAGGGCCTGCTTTCAGGAAGAAAGGAGAATTGAGAAGATCAGATAGACCATCTGTCTTCTGCAGTTTTCTTAGTTTTCTTCAGGTTAAAATACTTGTTATGCTAAGGTGCCTTATTTTGGGATATCACATTTTGAGCCCAACATTAGTTTTGTGGAATCATTCCACCATTCTGGT
The DNA here is from genome assembly GCF_000951045.1 of Mandrillus leucophaeus. Classification (NCBI taxonomy): domain Eukaryota; kingdom Metazoa; phylum Chordata; class Mammalia; order Primates; family Cercopithecidae; genus Mandrillus; species Mandrillus leucophaeus. Next base: position 1,242,276 of record NW_012103120.1, on the reverse strand, counting down.
AAGATTGATGTACATAGACATATGCAAGATAAGGAATACAAATTGTGTAATTTGGTGATGCTACATATGAGTAAAATGCACTCATTTTTATTTAAAATGGACATTGTGTAAAATAAAGAATGGTCAGATTCATATAAATTATTTAAAATTTTAATTTTTTAAAATTTAGAATGCTGTTAAATGGCAAATAATAAACACCATGAAGAGAGAGAGACTGTGGAAGAAAGGAAAAAATATATAGTAATTTTAATAGCACAACTTTTTTCCTGCCTTTTGTACAAGAGGCCCCACATTCCATTTTGTATTTTACCTCACATTATGTAGCTAGCACTGTTCATCTGTACTATGTTTACATTGGTGAGGAATGCTTTTGTAAAAGGTAAAGAATACATAACCCCACATATGTAGATTTCTGGGCACAAAGTACTTACTGGAATGCTCAAGATAGAGATGTACGTTATTAATGTGAGCCTTTTATTCACTTTATGTTGTTAACAAGCTTATTCTGTGGGTTCTCTTGACTTGCTTTTTCTCCTTTGATCTATATTTTGATATATGTGGTCTTTGAGAGACACATTCAATGTCTCAGCCTCATATTTAATCAGTGACAACATTTAACTATAAAAACCTAATGAAACAGGATTTTAATTGTTCATAACCATTTTATCACTTTTACTAATTACCTTGTGGGTTTTTCATACATCTTCTTAAGGTTAAAATCATTCTCAAAAAGAAAAGAAGAAAGAAAGAAAGACTTTTGAATTCCTACAAGCCTTTTCAAGTTGTCCTTACCAATTCCATGGCAATAAAAAGAAAAAAGGAATGTTTCCCACTGCTGTGAAGACCCCTCAGTGCTAAGTTGGGCACTGAAGGCTGGTCTGTCTCCTTTTTAATCATTTTTTTACATCTGTGGTTCTTTTTTGTAACTTTTTATATAGAATTTATCTTTAAATGTTCCTTATGCTAACATTTCCATATATTACTGATTACTGTCAGGAAGAAGATAGGAATATCAGTAAGTTCTTTTCTTTACTATATTTCCTTTATGTCATTTTATCTTTTTTTCTCCCTTCCTGCACCTACATGACTGACTCAAGTGCTTGTCATCTTCAAAGCACACTTGGGGCCTGTGACACAGCTGCCAGGAACTAGGCAGACAATGATCCTTGGAATCTTACTGTTCTTTTCAATGTGAAAGGGTCAGGAAAGTCTACCCTGTTGCCCACTTGGTAGGTGTGTCTAAACTTAAACTTTATTTTTATTTTTAAGGGATATAAAATAGGCTGTCTTTTTCAGTAAGAAAGATCCCACTGTCCTTCTATCAATAAAGCCTGCACTTCAAATTGTATTTTTATATGGAGCAATGATTCATCAACATTCCTTTTCATCATCCACTCTGGGACTAACAGCATGCTGCAAAAGGCACACTTGCTGGGGTTGTCATATGGCCCAGTGTGTGGATGTGAAACAGATTGTTCACAGACAGATTTGTTAGAACCTGATTCCTGTTCCACTAACATGCTTTATCAAACATCACCAAATATCCCAAATCTAGTGAATACTTTTCTGTGCATGGTGTAGGGGAAGAAAAAATACTTCTACTTCTACCCTTCTAAATTTTCATCTGGGACTCCTGTAACAGAAAACAAATAAGAGAAAAGTAAACAAGCTTATTAACATCGATATCTCATAAACACAAGGGAGATACTCAGGGAATGAGTAATTCTCAAAGGGGTAGCTTAAAACTCTGGTTTATATAGCATCTTCAACTGAAACAAAGAAAAAAGATATGAAGAAGATTGCCTGTAGGGAGGTGACCAGGAAAAATATGGTAAACAAGAATAAGATTTGTTATGCAGATTTAAGTCCCTGCCTTCCCTATTGATGAATCTCTTGGGATTTAGTCATCCTTCTTTTCCTGGTACAGAGAGGGAGACACTCTTGAAAGAAGATTTTCTTTATAGATGCATTTTTTTTTTTAATTTTTACAAAAGGGTATGTTCTCCTCTGTGTTTAGAACTTCTCCTGTGTATGCTGTTTCTCAAAATAATCCTTGTGCTAAAAAGACATATCTGGGGCTGGCATATTCTGACCTCCTCCAGTCATGTTTCGGAATGGCATATTCTAGTCTCCTGCAGTGGTTAATTCTACTTCTTTGTAGCATTTGAACCCTGACACTTTTTCTCTTGATTTCTAGGACATAATTTTCTCTTTTCAATCTTTCTCTTTATGGCTGTATGCCTTTCTTCAGCTGCTCCTTTCCCCTACCAGTTTCTCTGACATGACAATATTATACAACATTTGATTCCCCACCCTCTTTTTATTTTACTCTATATTATTCTTTCTTGGTGATCTTATTCAAACCCAAGGCTTCAACTGCTATAACTACCTAGCTGGTCTGTCTCCTGCCAAGCCCTCTTTCTAGAGTTGTTCTTTACATATATATCAATTAGGAAAGTGTCAGCTGTAACTAACAGAAAATTTGACAAACAGTAGCTGAAAAAAATAGGGCATATTTTTTTCCACACATATTAACTATTAATTCCAGAGGTAGTCAGCCAATGGCTTTTGCAGGAGTCCTTCTAGTCATTAATATCCCAAGTCCCAGCTGCCTTTCTGCTCCAGAATTATTATATTGTTTTTTTGTCATAATGCTTGTTGCTTCCTAGTCACACAATGGCTGTTGCATCTCTTGGCATTGTATCCATGATCCAGAAAGAGAGAAAAAGGAGGAAGTCTGTCTCTTTTTATTAGGGAACAGAATCTTCACTAGAAAACCCACCAAGCACATATTCAGATATATCTGATAAACTGTCTACATTGGCACCCATAATTCAACGTGGACTGTAAAACTATTAAGATTTTTCTCCTTTGTAATTGAGAAAGGCAAGGCTGAATGTAGTTATGCATAGCTCATCCACAGTTTGGGTACCCAATCCACAGTTTGGGCCCATTTATTTACATACTTGACATCTCCACCAGGATATTCCGTGGACACTTTAAATTCAGTCTGTAGATGTAAAATATATATCCCCTCTCCTGTAATCCTTGTCTCCAGGAAATTTATTATTGTTTAAAACTGAAACCCAAAGTCCTTCTAGACTCTTCCTACCTCCTTACCCAATTATTTACCAGGCTGTATAACATTAGTATCTTAAAGAAAACTTATTTCCTTTGTTAATGTATGCCCCTGGTCAACAGAAAAAATGATCTCCCCATGGCTAACTGAAGTGCTTAAAGTTAAATCAGTTAATATGTCTCCGATGACTGGAGGGACACCAGAGTTCTTGATCTCACATGGATGGGGTTAACAACAGGGACACGTGGAGTAGTTTTAAGAAGAGAAAAGTTTAAAAGGCAGGAAAGAAGGAAGGAGGAAGAAAACAGTTCCCCCGTACAGAGACAGAGGGAGGGGGGCTTGAACAAAGAGAAAACCTGTGTGGTGTGGAAAAGTGGCTGCTTATATTGGGATGTTCTAGGAGGCGGTGTCTGGTTTCCATAGGGCCCAGGGGATTGGTCTGACCAGGTGTATCATTCACATAGTCCATGAAAAACCTGACCCTCCTACCCTAGCCTTTTAATATGCAAATGCAAGGTGCCATGATGTTCTACACACATGGGGGTATGTGGGGTTGCCATGTTGCCAGGCACATGTGGGGGCAAGGGTAAGAAAAAGATGGCAGGAATCACCATGTTTAGGTGGACCCCATTTCTAATGGCCAGCATTTGCATATCAAAGCTTGCCAGCCAAGCTCTAAGAGCTGGTGCTTTCCTGCTAGTCAACAAACATTTCTGGAGCTGCTTTAAAAGAAATCATTTCTTCCCAAGGACCACTTTTCCCTCTATCGGCCTAAAATAATTTCTTAATAACTCCTATAACAATAGCAGAGTGAAGGAGTGGTCTTGTACTTTGTTTTCAGAAGGATGTAAAAGTGTCACAAAACCTCCCTTTCTGCAGTTAAGCCAAACCAGTTCCTATTGTCTGTGCAGAGAGAGACTTCAGCTAGCTATTCTCCCAGGTGGCCACCAGCAGACCATTTGACGCCAGCCAGCAAAGAAAGACTTGCAATGTCTGACTTAAAGACCATTCCATCGAACCCTATACCTGATTGCCCCCGCATCCTATACTTTTTGCCTTTTTAAACTTCTGCTCCCTAAACCTTCCTCAGACGTCACTTAGTGTTGCACTGAAAGCTGCATCCCCCTAGTCTTCAAGTTACTTTTAGAAAATAAAGTTTCCCTTTTGCCTCTGCAGATCTCACAGTTTGCTAATATCTTTGTTCAAAGAAGGACAGATCTTGGCCTAGATCTTTTATCATTTCTCATTTGGATCACAAAAGGAATTTTCTAATTGGTTTACTTGTCTCTTTAAACCGCTGCAAGTCATTCTCTACAGTAGTGTTTCTCAGACCTTAATGTGGAAATAAATTGGCTGAGAATATTGTTAAAGTGCAGATTTAGATTTAGTAGGTCTTCAGAGGGGCTGAGTTTCAACCTTTCTAAAAAGTTTCAGCATTTCTTAATTTTTTAAATTTTTTAGAGACAGGGTCTTACTCTGTCACCCAGGATGGAGTGCTGTGGTACAATTATAGCTCATTGTAACCTCAGACTCCTAGGTTCAAGGGATCCTCCTGCATCAGCCTCCTGAGTGGCTGGAATTGCAGTTGTGTACCACCACACCTGGCTAATTAAAAAATATACATATTTTTGTAGAAATGGGATCTCTTTATGTTGCCCAGGCTTGTCTCTAACTCTTGGCCTCAAGCAATCTTTCTACCTTGACTTCCAAATTGCTGAGATTACAGGCATGAGCCACTGTGCCTGGCCAAGTTTCAGCATTTCTAAAAAATTTCAGAAGCTGCTGTCCTGTGGGCCACACTCTGAGAAACAAGCCTCTGCAATGATGTGATGAAATGCAAATTTCATTATATGACACTACTGCCTAAAACCCTACAGTCAAAATTCCATTTTAACTATGAAGGAATAAGGTTGCAGTACACTGAAATTTTCATAGGTAAGGATAATCTTTGGAGAAACAAAATAAAACAAGCACTTAAAGGCTCTGGAGCATGACCCAAGGCAGACAGATTTTGAAGGGGATGAAAACTTGGAAAAAGTAAACGGGTAAATAATAAGTCTCCTGACTTTGTGGTTGTAGCCTCATTTCTTGGTGTATGACAATTGGCACTTCTGTAGAAAATCTGCTGGCTTTATATCTGGAAGCATCATGAGACAGAGTCTGTGGCAGCCACAGCTGAAGGAAAGAGAGGAGTTCATCCCAGAATGGAATGATCCAGAAAATGGAAGCTGAGGTGTGTGTGGGAACTTTCACCAAATGCCTGGCTGGCCGAGAACTACACCTGAAACAACAGACTCAAATATGTTAAAAATGAAAGGATTGAGATTTGAATTGTCACTTGCTGCAAGTGAAATAGAATTAGAGTTTGGTGTCATCAAGTTAATTGCCTGCATTTTCTGCCAAAACAAAAATAACATTGTTCAGAACAATATAACAAAACTAGACACTCTACACACATATTGTGCAATATACAGAACCAAATCCTTTTTTTTCTTTTCTTTTTTACTTGAAATATGAAAAGCTGGGAAAAACATGAGTCATTTTCAGGGCAAAAAGATATCAGCTGAGATCAACTCCTAACTGTTCCATAGTTTTGATTTTTTTTGTTTTAAAGTAGCTGTTGTAAGTGGGCACAAATAGTAATTAAAGAAAAAGAAAATCTTTGAAGATGAAAGTATCAGGGGATTCTGGACCTGAAAAGTATGTGAAATACAAAATAGTGCACAGGTTAAAAACACAATAAATATGATAGAGTCAGTGGATTTAAAAAAATCTAAAGATGAGAGAGAATATGTTTTAAAAAATAGAACAGAATTTCACAGACTTTTGGAAAAATTTCAACAAATTTAAAATATAGGCAACCACAATGTAGAATAAAAAGAGAAAGAAAATGAATAAAATTTTAAATAGTGAAATTTCCAAAAGTTCTTAAATGATGTGCATTTACAGTTTCAAGAAGTTCAGAAAACCCCAAACAGGGTAAATGCAAGATCACATAGGAACATCATAGTCAAACTCTTGTTAACTAAGGATAAAAATAAAATCTTGAAAGTAGCCAAGGAGAAAAATAACAATGTTACATACAGAGGAACAATAGTTCAAATGACTCTGGATTTATCAGAAACCATGGCAACCAAATAATAGTGGAATAACATCTGTGATCAACTTATTGACGTATAATACTTACTCTGATAAAATATTTTGCAGGAATACATTTTCAGATAAAGGAAAACCAAGGAAATTATCAGACAGCCGATTGGTACTATAAGAATGTTAAGGAAGCTCTTCCTTCCTTCCTGATGAAGGAGACTGATTCCAGAAAGAAACTTAGACTTTTAGAATTGACTGAAGACCATAAGAAAAAGTGAATATTTCAGTCACATAAAATATAATTTTTTAAAGCTTCTCTTTAATAAATCTGACTGTTTAAAACAAAAACCATATAGCAATGTCTTCTGGAGTTTATAATATAAACAGGTGGATACATATGACAACCCTAACATAGCATATAGGAAAGTAAATTGTTACATGGTTAAACAAGGCTTCTTCATTTCATATGAATCGGTCTGGTAGTAACTCTACATACTATATACAAATTTAAATATGCAAATTGTTCCTAGAACAACCACAAATTAATACAAATAAGTGTAGCTTAAAAGCTAACAAAAAAATTAGAAAGGAATTTTGAAATAATTAACAGAATTGAAGGCAAAATGGGGATCAATGTAAATAATAAGAACAAACTTGAATAATAAAATGATAGACCTAAACGCAGAAATATCAACAACTAAAATAAATGTTAATGGACTAAAGCCTTCAATTTAAAGATAGATGTTTTTGCCCCCAAGATGGAAGATTGGAAGCTTCTAGTGTGCTTCGGCCACTTGGAAATAGCAAAATAGTGCATAAAGATAAACTCTGTGAGCCCTACTTCAAGAACGAAAATGGTAATCCACCAGCATTGTGAAGGACACCCCAGATGCTGGGGAGGAGAATATGGGCAAACCATCCCCATGATGGTGTCCAGCTGATAGAAGTGAGTGAAGCCCCAGTATATGACAGGGGCAGAGACCCTCCCTCTTTGACTCACCTATACACTTGGGGATCTGAACAACCCAGGGTGAGGGAGATCACTTTGTTTCTCTCATGCCCTGCCACTAACTTGGGAAGAGGCTTGGAGATGCTGAGAGGAAAAGACATTAGAAAAAACTCCATGCAGTTTCCCAGAGCCCAGATTGACAGAAGGATGGCATTTTTAATCTGGATGCATACAAAATCAATCATTCGTTGGTGACCTGGCAGTATGGCCACGCAGGCATTTTAGTCTCAGGCAAAAGATTGGAGTGCTTGCTCCAGGGCAGGGTAGGGCCCTCCACAGCCAGAATTGTGGAAAGCACCTCAGCTGTAGGTGCCGTGATTGTTCTCTTCCCCCATCACAGGCCTGAAGTGGGAGGAGAGTTGCTACTGCTGTGATTTTTCCTGAGGCAACAAGACTTGCAGCCAGAACCAGCTTGGCAATGTGGAACTGGTCTGTGCGTGTCACAGCTGGGCAGCCCATGCTGTTCCCCTGAGATCCTGCAATGGACCCCTTCCAGTTCACTTAAGGCAGAGCTCCAGGTGTTAAGAGCAATTTCTTGCCTGGACCAGCAGCCTGAGCTTCTCCAACCTTCCTGGGCATAGATCGTGGTGCAGTGGGGCCCTCTCTGCTCATCCACAAGCAGAAATAAAGGTACCCTACAGAGTGGGAGAAAGTAGTTGCAAACTGCATATGACAAAGGTCTAATATCCAGAATTTATAATGAACCTAAGCAAATTAATCAGTAAAAACAATCTCATTAAAAAGTGGGCAAATACATGAACAGATACTTCTCAAAAGAAGACATACAAGTGGCCAAGAAACATGAAAAAATGTTCAACATCACCAGTCATCACCAGAGAAATGCACATGAAAACCACAGCAAGATATCATCTACACTATTCAGAATGACTATTAAAAAGTAAAAAACAAAACATTCTGGCAAGGCTGCAGCAAAAAGGGAATGCTTAAACACTATTGGTAGAAATATAAATTAGTTCAGCTACTGTGGAAAGCATTTTGACGATTTCTCAAAAAACTTAGAGCTACAATTTGACCCAGCAATCCCATGATTGGGTATATACCTAAAGGAAAAGAAATCATTCTACCAAAAAGACACATGAACTCGTATGTTTTCGCAGTGGTATTCACAACAGCAAAGACATGGAATCAACTCAGGTACCCTAACAGTGGATTGAATAAAGAAAACATGGTACGTACACACTGTGGAATACTACAGAGTCATAAAAAAATAAAATCATGTCCTTTGTGGAACATGGATGTAGCTGCCGGCCATCATCCTAAGCTAATTTAAGCAGGAAGAGAAAACCAAATGCTACATGTTTTCACTTATAAGTGGCAGCTAAACATTAGGTACCCATGTACATAAAAATAGCAATAATACAAACTAGGGACTACTGCAGAAGGGAAAGTAGGAGTCAGGCAAGAGTTGAAAACCTACCTATTGGGTATTATGCCTAGTGCCTGGGTGATGGGGCCAATTTTACCACAAATCTCAGCATCATGCAATATACCCAGATAACATACCTTCATATGTACCCTTGAATCTAAAATAAAAGTAGAAATTATGTAAAATACAAAAACAGATTATAAGAATGGACTTTAAAAGTCACCACTTAAGCTTTTTTAAAAAGAAGCAATTTAAGTAGAAAATTCCAGATAGATTGAAAGTAAATGAATGGAGAAAGACATCATCAGCAAGCATAAGAAGGCTGCAATGGCTATATTAATATAAGACAAGTAGACCTCAAGACAAAGGATGCTATCAAAGATAAGACCATTTTCAAATGATGAAAGGATCAACAAAAAATAAAACAAAGCCATAATAAATTTGTTTGTTCCTAACCTGGAAAAATGTGTTGAACCTGAAAGAAAAAAAAAAAAAAAAGAATCAAAAATTGACAGAGAAACAAAAAATTTGACAAGCACAATGGGAGATTTTAACATAATTCTCTCGGTAAATGATTATACAATAAAAAGAATCAATGAAGGTAAAGTTTCTGAACAAACACCTTAAACTAATTGAAAGTTTTAGAATACGATACTTAAATACCTAGTTTATACCTGGTTTCAAATGCATATGTTACTTTCACCAACATGTATCCTATCCTGGTACAAAAAATAGTGTTAAATTATACATCAAAAGATTGAAATTACACAGAGTATATTCTTAGATTAAAATAAAATTAGGAATTGATAGCAATAAGGTGTTTAAGAAAACTTCAATGATTGGGAAATTAAATCGTTTATTTTAAGAATTAATATATATGGAGAGAAACATACAATTTATCAAAATCTATGTGATGGAGTTAAAGTAGCACTTAGAGGAAAGTTTATAGTTTTAAATGTGTGAATTTGAAATAAGGAAATATATCAAATCAGCGACCTGAAAACCCACACTGTGAAGGCAGAATGAGAAACAGTAATCCAATATAGTAAGAAAACCTGAATTGTGAAAACTGTAGTAAAGCTCAATAAACTGGACTGATTTACATGCCCACCCATAGTATGTAAGTGTTCCCTTTTCTCTACAACCTCACCAGCATCTGTTATTTTTTGACTTTTTAATAATAGTAATTCTGACTGGTGTGAGGAGGTATCTTATTGTGGTTTTGATTTTTCGATTTGCATTTCTCTAATGATGAGTTATGTTGAGCATTTGTATGTTTGTAGGCAATTTGTAGGTCTTATTTTGAAAAATGTTCATGTCATTTGCCCATTTTTTAATGGTGTTGTTTATTTTTTGCTTGTTGATTTGTTTATGTTCCCTTTAGATTCTGCATATTGTCAAATGCATAGTTTTGCAATATCTTCTTCCATTCTATAGGTTGTCTGTTTACTCTGTTGATGGTTTATTTTTAATTTTTAAAAATTATTTAAAAATTTTTGGTGGGAACACAAAAGACATACAGCATATATTTATGGGGAACATGAAATATTTTGATATAATATGAAATAAGTGTATCATGGAGAATGGGGTAACCATCCTCTCAAGCATTTATCCTTTGAGTTACAAACAATCCAATTACATAATGTATTTTAAAATATACAATTAAGTTATTGACTACAGTCACCCTATCGTGCTGTAAAAATTCATTTTTTTGGGGTACACATTAACCATCTCCCCCTCCCCCTGAATCTCTGACTACCATTCCCAGCCTCCAGTAAACTTTATATACTCTCTGTTTCCATGAGTTCAATTGTTTTGATTTTTAGATTCCAAAAATAAATGAGAGCATGCGATGTTTGTCTTTCTATGCTTGGCTTATTTTACTTAACATAATGACCTCTGGTTATATCCATGTTATTAAAAATGATCTCATTCTTTTTTATGGCTGAATAGTATGCCATTGTGTATATGTACCACATATTTTCTTTATCCTTTCATCTGTTGATGGACACTTAGGTTGCTTTTCTTTATCCTTTCATCTGTTGATGGACACTTAGGTTGCTTCCAAGTCTTAGCTACTGCAAACAGTGCTGCAACAAACATGGGAGTGCAGATATCTCTTTGATATACTGATTTTGTTTCTTTTGTGTATATACCCAGCAGTGGGATTGCTAGATCATATGGTAGCTCTATTTTTAGTTTTTTGAGGAGCCTCCAAACTGTTCTCCATAGTGGTTTTCCATAATTTATTATAATATATTTTCATCAACAATGTACATGGATTCCCTTTTCTCCTCATCCCTGCCAGGATTGTTATTGCCTATCTTTTGGATATAAGTCATTTTAACTGGGGTGAGATGCTGTCTCATTGTTGTTTTCATTTGCATTTCTCTGATGATCAATGATGTCGAGCACTTTTTCATATGACTCTTTACCATTTGTATGTCTTCTTTGGAGAAATGTCTATTCAAATCTCCCCCAGTTTTTGATTGGATTATTAAATATTTTTCCTATAGAGTTTGAGCTTCTTATATGTTCTGGTTATTAATCTTTTGTCAGAGGGGTAGTTTGAAAATATTTTCTCCTATTATGTGAATTGTCTCTTTACTTTGTTAATTGCATCCCTTTCTGTGCAGAAGCTTTTTAACTTAATGTGATCCCATTTGTCCATCTTTGGTTGCCTGTGCTTGTTGGGTATTGCTCAATAAATCTTTGCCCAGATCTATGTCCTGGAGGTTTCCCTCAATGTTTTCTTGTAGTAGTTGCATAATTCAAGGTGTTAGATTTAAATACTATTTTGATTTGATTTTTGCATATGGTGAGAGATTGGGGTCTAATTTCATTCTTTTGCACATGGATATCAAATTTTCCCAGCACCATTTATTGAGGAGACCGTCTTTCCCCAATGTATGTTCTTACCACCGTTGTCAAAAATGACCTCACTTTAGGTGTATGGACTTATTTCTGGATTCTCTATTCTGTTCAATTTGTTTATGTGTCTGTTTTTATGCCAGTACCATGCTGTTTTGGTTACTATAGCTTTGTAGCAGAAGTTGAAGTCAGATAACATCATTACTCCAGTTTTTTTCTTTTTGCTTAGGACAGCTTTGACTATTCTGGGTCTTTGTGGTTCCACATACATTTTAAGATTGTTTTTTCTATTTCTGTGAAGAATATCATTGCTACTTTGATAGGGATTGCATTGAATCCACAGATTGCTTTGGGTAGTATGGACATTTTAACAATATTGATTCTTCCAATCCATGAACATGGCATATCTTTCCAATTTTTGCTGTCTGTTTCACTTTCCTTTCTCAGAGTTTTATAGTTTTTATTATAGTGATCTTTCACTTCTTTGGTTAATTCCTAGGTATTTAATTTTATCTTTGGCTATTGTAAAAGGGATTACTTTTTAAATTTCTGTTTCACATTGTTCACTGTTGTCATATAGAAATGCTATTGATTTTTGTAAGTTGCTTTTGTATCCTGCAACTTTACTGAATTTATCATTTCTAATAGTTTTCTTGTGGGGTCTTTAGGTTTTTCCAAATATAAGATGATGTCATTAGGAAACAAGGACAGTTTGACTTTTTCCTTTAAAGTTTGGATGTCCTTTATATGTTTCTCTTGTCTGACCCCTCTAGCTAGGACTTTCCGTACAATCTTGAATAACAGTGGTGGCAGTGGGCATCCTTGTTGTGTTGCTCATATAAAAGGAGAAACTTTCAGTTTTTCCTCATCAGTATGATACTAGCTGTGGGTCTTACATGTATGCTTTTTGTAATATTGAGGTATGTTCCTTCTCTTCCCAGTTTTTGAAGATTTTTTATCATAAAGGGATGTTGAATTATATTAAATGCTTTTTCAGCATCAGTTAAAATGATCACATGGTTCTTATCCTTAATTCTTTGATATGATGTATCACTGATTGATTTGCATATGTTGAACCATCCTTTAATCCCAAGGATAAATCCCGCTTGGTCATGATGAATGATCTTCTAATATATTGTTGAATTTGGTTTGCTAGTATTTTGTTCAGGATATTTACATCAATACTCAACAGATATATTGGCAGGTAGTTTTCTTTTCTTGATGTGTCTTTGTCTGGTTTTGGTATCAGGGTAATATTACCCTTGTAGGATGAGTTCGGAAGGATCCTCTTCTCCATTTTTCAGAATAGTTTGAGTAGGATTGGTATCAGTTCTTCTTTAAGTGTTTGGTAGAATTCAGCAGTGAAGCCATCAGGTCCTGGGCTTTTCTTTACTGGAAGACATTTTATTATGGCTTTGATCATGTTACTTGTTATTGGTCTGTTCAGGTTTTGGATTTTTTTCCTGGTTCCATCTTGGTAGGCTGTATGTATTTAGAAATGTGTCAATTTCTTCTAGATTTTCCAATTTATTGCCATATAGTTGCTCATAGTAGCCATTAATGGTACTTTGAATTTCTGCAGTTTCAGTTGTAATTTCACTTTTTTCATTTCTAATTTTATTTATTTGCATCTTCTTTCTTTTTTCTTAGTCTAGCTAAAGGTTTGTCAATTTTGTTTAACTTTTTAAAAAACCAATTTTGTATCTCATTGATATTTTGTATATTTTTCATTTTATTTTTATTTATTTATGCTCTGATCTTTATTCTTTTCTTCTATTAGATTTAGGTTCAGTTTGCCCTTGCTTTTCTAATTCTTTGAGATGAGACATTAGATTGTTTATTCAAAGATTTTTTTTCTCTCATTTTTGTTGTAGACACTTATAGCTATCACCTTCCCTCTGTTTACTGATTTTGCTGTATCCCATAGATTTTGGTATGTTGTGTTTCCATTATCAGTTGTTTTGAGAAATTTTTAAATTTCCTTATTAATTTATTCATTAACCCATCGGTCATTCTGGAGAATATTGTTTAATGTCCATATATTTGTATCATTTTCTAAATTCCTCTTATTAATATCTAGTTTTATTCCACTGTGGTCAGAGAAGATGTTTGATATTTTAATTTTTTTTTAATGTTTTAAGACTTATTTTGGCTGGGCGTGGTGGCTCATGCCTGTAATCCTAGCACTTTGGGAGGCCAAGGTGGGCGGATCACAAGGTCAGGAGATTGAGAATCACCCTGGCTAGCACGTGAAACCCTATCTCTACTGAAAAACAAACAAACAAACAAACAAACAAATTAGCTGGGCGTGGTGGCAGGCATCTGTAGCCCCAGCTACTCTGGAGACTGAGGCAAGGAGAATGGCGTGAACCTGGGAGGTGGAGCTTGCAGTGAGCCGAGATCGCGCCACTGCACTCCAGCCTGGGTGACAGAGTGAGACTCCTTCTGAAAAAAATAAAAAATAAAAAAAAGACTTGCTTTGTGATCTAATGTATGATTGTATGATCTATCTTTGAGAATAATTTTTTTCCAGTAAAAGTCATTGTTTATTGATAGTAATTGTACATATTTATGGGGTAACTGTGATCTTTGTAAATGGTCAAATCAGAGTATTTAGGATATGTATCATCTCAAACATTTACCATTTTTTTGTGTTGGAAACATTTCAAATCTTCCTTTCTAGCTATTTTGAAATATGCAATACAATATTGTTAACTCTAATTACTCTACTGTGCTATTGAACACTAGAACTTACTTTTTCTATGTAATCCAGCTCTTTAGATCCCAAAATCTTCCAAGCCACTGGTAACCATCCTGTTTCATTTAGCATAATGTCTACCAATTTTACCAATGTTTCTGCAAATGACAAAATTTCATTCTCTTTTATGACTGTATAAGATTTGTGCTGAGAAAAAAAAAGAATATGCATCCTGCAACTCTTGGATGAAATGTTCCGTAAATATCTATCACATCCATTTGATCTGTAGTACGGATTAAGTCTGATGTTTCATTGTTAATTTTCTGTCTGGAAGATGTATCCAATGCTGAAAGTGAAGGGCTGAAGTCTCCAGTTCTTACTGTATTGGAGCCCATCTCTCTCTTGTGTTCTAACAATATTCCCTTTATATATTTGAGTGCCCCTGTGTTGGATGCATGTATATTTAAAATTGGTATATCGTCTTGCTGAATTGACTATAATGACCTTCTTTGTCTCTTCTTACAGTTTTTGTCTTGAACTTTATTTTCTCTGATATAAGTATAGTGAATCCTGCTCTTTTTTGGTTTCCATTGCATGGAATATCTTTTTCCATCCCTTTATTTTCACCCTATGTGTGTCTTTATAGGTGAAGTGTGTTTCTTGCAGGTGACAGATCAATGGGTCTTTTGTGTGTGTGTGTGTGTGTGTGTGTTTTAATTTATTCAGCCACTCTATGTCTTTTGATTGAAGAGTTTAGTCCATTCACATTCAATGTTATTATTGATAAATAAGGACTTACTCCTGCCGTTTTAAAATTTGTTTTCTGGTTGATTTGTGGTCTTCCCTTTTTCTTTTCTTTTATTTCTGTTTTTTTCTATTGAAGATAATTTTCTCTGGTGATATGATTTCATTTCTTAATTTTTATTTTTTGTGTATTGTATGTTTTTTCATTTGAAGTTACCACAAGGCTTGCAAATACTCTTATAACCATTATTTTCATCTGATAACAACTTAACATTATTTGCATCACCAAACAAATAAACAACAGAAAAAACTAATAAAAAATTCACCTTAACATCATGCCCCTGCTTTTTCACTTTTTGTTGTTTTTTTTCATACACTGTTGTGCTGACTATGTCTTGAAAAGTTGTTGTAGTTCTTCTTCTTATTATTATTTTTTGAAACGGAGTCTCGCTCTGTCGCCCAGGCTGGAGCGCAGTGGCGCGATCTCAGCTTACTGCAAGCTCCGCCTCCCGGATTCACGCCATTCTCCTGCCTCAGTCTCCCGAGTAGCTGGGACTACAGGCGCCCGCCACTACGCCCGGCTATTTTTTTGTATTTTTAGTAGAGATGGGGTTTCACCATGTTAGCCCGGATGGTCTCGATCTCCTAACCTCGTGATCTGCCCGCCTCAGCCTCCCAAAGTGTTGGGATTACAGGCGTGAGCCATCGCACCCGGCCAGTAGTTCTTATTTTTAATTGGTTCGTTGTTTAGTCTTTCCACTTAGATAAGAGTAGTTGACACAGAACAGTTACAGTGTTATAATATTCTCTGTTTTTCTGTGTATTAACTGTTACCAGTTAGTTTGTACCTTTAGGTGACTATTTCTTGCTCATTAATATCCTTTTCTTTTTAGTTGAAGCATTTCCTTTAACATTTCTTATAGGATGGGTCTTGTATTGATTACATTCCTCAGCTTTTGTTTTTCTGGAGTCTTTATTTCTCCTTCATGCTTGAAAGATAGTTTCACCAGATATACTATTCCAGGGTAAAAGCTTTTTCTGTTCAGCAATTTAATATGTAATGCCACTCTCTCCTGACCTGTATGATTTCCACTGAAAAGTCTGCAGCCAGATGTATTGAAGCTCCATTATATGTTATTTGTTTCTTTTCTCTCACTGCTCTTAGGATCCTTTCTTTATCCTTGACCTTTGGGAATTTGATTATTTAATGCCTTGAGGTAGTATTCTTTGGGTTAAATATGCTTGGTATTCTCTAGCCTTCTCATATTTGGATATTGATATCTTTCTCTAGGTTTGAGAAGGTCTCTGTTATTATCCCTTTGAATAAACCTTCTACCTCTATCTCTGTCTCTACCTCCTCTTTAAGGCCAATAACTCTCAAATTTGCTCTTTTGAAGCTATTTTCTAGATTCTGTAGGCATGCTTCATTGTTTTATATTCTTTTTCTTGTGTCTCCTCTGTGTATTTTCAAATAACCGGTCTTCAAGCTCACTAATGTTTTCTACTGCTTGATCCATTCTACTGTTAAAGGACCCTGATCCGTTCTTCAGTATATCAATTGCATTTTTCAGCTCCAGAATTTCTGCTTAGTTGTTTTTCATTATTTCAATTTCTTGTTAAATTTATTTGATAGAATTTTGAATTCCTTCTCTGTGTTATCTTGAATTTCTTTTGAGTTTTCTCAATGCAGCTATTTTGAATTCACTCTCTGAAGGGTCACATACCTCTGTTTCTCTGGTATTAGTCGCTGGTGCCTTATTTAATTCATTTGATGAGATTATATTTTCCTGGATGGTGTTGATGCTAGCAGATGTTCTTGAGTGGGCATTGAAGAGTTAGATATTGTAGTCTTCACTGGGATTATTTGCAGTCATCTTTCTTTCTCTATTATTATCCCTTTGAATAAACTTTCTACATCTCTCTTTCTCAGTCTCCCCTTGAAGGTCAATAACTCTCAGATTTGCTCTTTTGAGGCTATTTTCTAGATTCTGTAGGCATGCTTCATTGTTTTTTATTCTTTTTCTTTTGTCTCCTCTGTGTATGTATTTTCAAATAACCTATCTTCAAGCTCACTAGTTCTTTCTGCTGCTTGATCCATTCTTCTGTTAAAGGACTGTGCTCCATTCTTCAATATACTAATTGCATTTTTCAACTCCAGAATTTCTGCTTGGTTATTTTCCATTATTTCAATTTTGTTGTTAAACTTACTTGATAGAATTCTGAATTCATTCTCTGTGTTATCTTGAATTTGAGTTTTCTCAATGCAGTCATCACTGTCTGGGATTATTTGTAGTCATCCTTCTTGGAAAGGCTTTCTAGTTATTTGAAAAAAATTTGGGGATGTGATCTAAGCTGTATCTGCTTTAGGGGGCACCCCAGGCCCAATAACACTATGGTTCTTGCAGACTCATAGAGGGTACTGCCTTGATTGTCTTGGGCAAGATATGGGAGAACTCTATGGAGGACAGAGACATGTTCTTTTCCCTTGCTTTCTCCCAAACATACAGAGTCTCTGTCTGTGTTCTGGGCCACCTAAAACTGGAGATGGAGTGACACAAGCACCCCGGTAGCCACCACCACTATTACTGCGCTGGGTCAGACCTGAAACCGGTACAGTGCCGGGTCTTCCAAAGGGCCCGCTGTAACCACTCCTTGGCTAGTGCTTTTGTTCACTTAAGGCCCTGGGGCTCTACAACAGCAGTTGGAAAAGCCAGCCAGGCCTGTGTCCTTCCCTTCAAAGCAGTGCGTTCCCCTGGGCCCTGACTGGGTCCAGAAGTACATGCAGGAGTCAGAGCTAGAGTCAAAAACCTTAGAAGTCTATCTGGTATTCTATTGTATTGCAGTTGAGCTGGCACTCAGACCACAAAATGCAGTCCTTCTCACTCTTCCTTCCACTTTCCAAAGGAACAGGAGCCTCGCCCAGTAGCCACCACCACTACCCCTGGCCATGAGGAGTACTGCTGGACTGCCACCGATATTCCCTTAAGGGCCAAGGTGTCTTAAGTCAGCTTGTGGTAAATGTTGACTGGCCTGGGACTCACCATTCAAGGCAGTGGGCTCCCCTCAGGCCCAGGGCAGGTCCAGAAATGCTGTCTAGGAGTCAAGTCCTGGAACTGGGGATCCCAAGAGCCTGTTTGGTGCTCTAACCCCCTGAAGTGGTCTTGACACCTAACTAAAGTGCAAGACAAAATCCCCTTTCCTTTTCCCTCTGCTTTATTAAAGCAGAAGGAGCTTTGCCCCATAGTCATCACAGCTGGTAACATGCTGAGTCTTATCTGAAGCTAGCAAGCCTTAGAGGCTCACCAAGGCCCTTGATGTAGTATCTGGGTATTGCTGCTGGTTATTCAGGGCCCAAGGGCTCTTCAGTTAGCAGGTGATGAATGCTAGCAGAACTGGGTCCTTTCCTTCAAGTCAGTGGGTTCCCTTCTGCCCCAGGGTTGTCTAGAAATTTTGTCTGGGAGCTAGGGCCTGGAATGGGTCCCTCTTGACTCTGACCAGTGCCGTATCCTGCTGTGGCTGAGCTGGTATTCAAAGTGCAAGACAATGTCCTCCCCACCTTTCCCTCTTCTCTCCTCAAGTGAGAGGAAGGGGTTTCTTTTGAAGCCATGAGCTGTGCTGCCTGGGGTTAGAGGAGAGGTAATACTATGCCCCAGCTGGTGTCTCAGTATGTGGTATGCCCCCACAGTCCACTGTCTTCATCCTAGGACTCACCTAGGAGTTTAGCTGTAGGACTTGCCTACAAGTTGCAGTTCTTATGGTGTAGTTAGCCTTTCAAGTTTACTTAGAGACCAACAGCACTTTGGCTCTAGATGGTGAGGTTTGCGGGTACTCAATCTCAGACCCCCAGGATTGGTGATTCCTCTCTGGCTAAGGGCTGGTTGAAATGCTCCCTCTGTTGGTGGGCATCAGCTGAGTTTGGTCTGGTTTTCCTTTCTGCTCTAACAGAACAGCACTTAATTCACTTCCTCGCAAGTGCTATATTCTTCCTCCCACAGCACCTAGAGATGCTCTCCAAACCGTGTTGCCACTGCTGAAAGTGGGGGAGGGATGGCATCAGTGATTTAGGACTGGTTTTTCTATTTCTTCATTGTCTCTTTCCGTGATTTGTAGTTAAAATCAGGTACTGTGAGTGCTCACCTGATTTTTGGTTCTTACAAAAGTTTTATTTTATTTTATTTTATAGATAATTTTTAACTTGGTGTCCTTGCAGGGGAAATGATTGGTGGAGCTTTCTATTTCACCATCTTGCTTTACCTCCTGTTGTAGTTTCTTTTGCTGTGCAGAAGCTCTTTACTTTAATTAGGACCCATTTGTCTATTTCTGTGTTTGTTGAAATTGCTTTTGGGGATTTTGCCAACAGCCTCTGCGGAAAGCAGTCTGGAGATTTCTCAATGAACATAAAATAGAGCTACCATTTGACTTAGCAGTCCCATTACTGGGTATATATTTCAAAGAAAAATAAATTATTCTACCAAAAAGACATGCACTCATACATTTATTACTGCTTTATTCACAATAGTAAAGTCATGGAATCAACACAGGTGCCATGAATGGTAGATCATATAAAGAATATATGGCACATACATGTCATGGAATACTACATGCCCATAAAAACAAAATTATGTCCTTTGTAGCAACATGGATGAAGTTGGAGGCCATAATCCTATGTGAATTAATGTAGGAACAGGAAACCAAATACCTCACGTTCTCACTTTTAGGTGGGGCACATATAGACAAATATGGACACACAAGGACAAAAACAATTTGACACTGCCAAGGTAGGGGAGTTGGGTGTGGGTTGAAAAACTACCTATCAAATGTTATTCTCACTACTTGGGTGATGAGATCTTTACCCCAAACCTCAGCATTATGCAGTATTTTCATGTAACAAACCTACACATGTACCCCCATGTCTAAAGTAAAATTCAAAATAAAAAAATTCAGTGAACTAGAAAATAGGCAAAGAATGGTGAATTTTAATAAAGCCAAAGTGAATTCTTTAAAATTATCAACAAAATTGATATGCCATGAATTAAACAATTCAAAAAGGAGAGAGAACTCAATTTGTAGGTTATTACTATATGTTCTGTAGTCATTAAGAGGAAATAAGAACCTCTTTGAGTTTAAGAAGTAATTAAGATGAAATTTGAACATTAAATAGGAACCTTAACAACACTATGAAAACACTTTCTACAAATTGTAGTAAGTGGTTAAATTTCTTGAAACACCAACGACAAAACTTAAGAAGAAATGTGAGTTAAATAATCTATTCAACATTCTGAATTTCCAGAAGGTATATTATACCAAACATTTAAGTGCAATATCAAACAAATACTTCACAAAATAAAAAGGGGAACAAATTTTTCTAAACTTTTTATGAAGTCAGCATTATGGATAACAAAACCAAATATATTGCAAAAAATTCTACAGACCAATATTTCTCATAAACATAAGTTTACAAAATTTTTCAAATAGAATCCAGAAATACCTAAAGTAAAGCCAAGTGACCACCTGAGGTTTATCATAGAAATGCAAGGTTGGCTTAATATTCAAAAATCACAGAATAAAGTACAAAAATCATACGATCCTTACGATCCATGCAGAACAAGCGTTTTTTAAAAATAAACATCTGTTCATTATAAAAACTATCAGAAAACTATCAAGAGTTATTAAATTGATAAAGACATTTAAGAAAAGCTTATAACTAGCATACTTATTGGTGAAATACTGTATGGTATGCCCCTAAAATCAGGAACATGGTAAGGGTTTTTTTTTTTTTTTTTTTTTTTTTCCCAATCCTGCACTGGAGATTACAGCCATTGCAAACCTGTTGTACTCCTAACTCTGTCTGCATCCTGGAGAACCTGCCTGATACAGTTGGTACCAAGACCGTTTTGAGAAAGCAGCCAGAAAAATAAATGGTTCTCCCTGCCTGATTAACACTGAGTACCCCCATCTAGGTGCTATGTAGGACAGAAATTATCTACGGCACACAATGGCAATGTAATTTCTTCAACTTTCACAAGGAAAATATTTTTGAACAAAATTCCCTTGGAGGGGGATCTGATGCTGATGTAATGATTCAAATCTTTGAAAGGGACAATGGGAGAGTGAGATGATGGAACTGGTTGGTTGGTAGTAAATTGCATCGATGCCCAACAGAGGTATATTGAAAAGCTTAGGGCAGTTAACAAACAATTAAAAACTTAACGCAAAAGTTATTGAGCTTCTTCAGAAGCTTACAAAGAGGTGTTTATCTCTTGCAGGAGGGAAGTACAAATAACTGAAGACCAACTCGAGATTTAAAATCAGAGCTGCCTGCTGCAAAAATGATTGAATGCTCAACTGAGGTGTTTGTTATGACAAGGTCAGGACCTTGGATGGGAAAACCAGGGAACATGACAGATAGAATAGGGACCACTGGATGAAGGTCCTTAAAGATACTGGCTCCATAAAGTTCTTTGAATCCTCGGAGCTTACCACATGCCCACTTCTCCCCTATAAAGAGCTAGTACTCTTCCCATTTAGAAAGACACTGCAGAGGCCTTCCCTTGCAAGACAAAAGGAAAATCTTTCAGTATCTATCTTCTTCTCTCCTCATTACTAGAGTTAATTAACAGCATAAACGAACCAGGCATGTAAATCTGGAAATATTAGAAAGAGATAATCTTCTCCTTGCCTCCAAAGAATTTTAGAGAATTAACTAGAGTGTATCAGCAGGAGCTAGGTGAATACCCCTGAGACTAGACTTGGAGATTGCTTGATCAGGAGAGCCAGAATCTAACACTTCATAAGGAATAGCTTATTGGCTTGGAGCATGCTCATGGGATTTAGGATTTTAATCCCATGAGAAGTAGGCCAGGTTATGGTGCAAACTCTTCCCTAGAGTGACTTCTAGAAGACTGAAGAATATGATGGCCTACACAGAACAGAGGTGTCATGCATGAATTGCTATGGCAGATGATGGCTAGAAGGGTTTAAAAGGTTCATGAAAGTGAGCATGCTAGAATACTGTTATGTGAAACCAGAATACTCACAAGAGGTGTCCACTGGACAGTCTGGAAGTCACACTATTTACCAAGGCCACCAGGAATGTGCTGGTGAGACAGTTGCCAGCATCATCAATGAGATTAGTGGTGGCTCTTTTCTGTAGGTCAGGGCTGACTGCAAGAGAGGTTGTTTCAGAGCCTCTTCACTTGTTAATAGCAAAGGGTAGGATGAAACCCCAAAGAAGTAGAAGCCAGGTTATGGTGTTTATCTGCCAGAAGCTAGGACTCCACAGCTAATGCAGTGATTAGAAAGGTAGGAATAGTGAAACTTAACCCAAAGAGAATTGTGGAGATAGTTAGTGGAATATGGTTTCCTATGGATAAAATAGGGTAGGCAGCTAATAAGGATAGTGTTATATATTCTTGTTAAATATTGTTAAATTGTGCAAGAGAAAGCAAGAATAGATGAGCTCAGGGAGGTTTTCCCAGTAAAAAGCCATGATTTTGTTACCCAAATACCTGAGGCAGTTTTCAGACCCAGAAATCATTGACTAAAGAGGTGGAGTGTCTGCAGGAGGAAGCCTGCAAAACCGTAGCAAATATGTATTTGCCTCAAAAGACCCGTGGCTATTTACTTGGGTGAGTATACATAGGAGAAGAATGAATATCCGGACATTTTGAGGATTATTAGATATGGGATTTGAGTTGACATTGATATTTGAGGACAAGAAGAGCGGCACTGACCTATATTAAAGTAGAAAGCTCTGAAGACCAAGTAATAAATGAAGTTTTGGCCCAAATTTGGCTTACAGTTGGTCTACTATGTCCATATACCCAGCCAGTGCTCACTGAATGTATGAACAAGATTAACATCATTGGCAGTTGGAACAACTTCTACTATCAGTCCTTGGCTTATGTGGAAATGACAACCATAGTGGAGAGGGTTGTCCTCTTTCCATTGACTGAGGGACAAATAAAATGCAATATCCCATCCTGGTGGTATGTGGGTTAGGGAGGTGATGACAGAGATTAGTGGGGATATAGAATCTCAAGGATGCAGGGCTGGCATTTTAATCTGTTTGTGCTGCTATAATAAAATACCTAAAACTGAGTAATTTATAAAGAACAGAAATTTAATTCTCATGACTTTAGGGACTGGAAATCTAGCATCAAGGCATTGGCAGGTTTGGTGTCTGGTGAAGTCCTGGCCTTTGCTTTCAAGATGGTGCAATGTTGCTGCCTCCTTGAGGGGAGATGGATTTTGTTTCCTGATTGGCAGATAAGATGAAAAGCAAAAAAAAAAAAAAAAAAAAAAAAAAAAAAAAAAAAAAAAGAGAGAGAGAGAGAGAAGTGGCTATGCTAGTTCCCTCTAGCCTTTTTATAAGGCACTAATCCATTTATGACTTAATCACTTCCCCCAAAGGCCCAACCTCTTAATAACACTACAATGGATATGTTTCAGCACAAATTTTGGAGAGGAGACACATTCAAACCATAGCTGGTAACCACCAATCTATCTATCTTCATGAGATACATGCTTTTTTAGGTCTTACATATGAGTGAGAACATGCAATATTTGTCTATGCTTGACTCATTTCACTTAACATAATGAACCTCTTCCATCCATCTTGTGGCAAATGATGGGATTTTATTCTTTTCTTTTATGGCCGAATAATATTTCATTGTGTGTATATATACCACATTTTCCTTATCCATTCATCCAATGATGGGCACTTAGGGTGATTCCATATTTTGGCTATTGTGAATAGTGCTGAAATAAACAAGGGAGTGCTGGTATCTTTATGACGTATTGATACCTTTTCTTTTGGATATATACCCAGTGGTAGAATTACTGGGTCATATGGCAGTTCTAGTTTTAGTTTTTGGAAGTACCTCTATACTGTTTTCTGTAGTGACTCTACTAAATTACATTTCTACTAACAGTGAACAAGAGTTTCCCCTTTTCCTCATTCTCACCAGCATCTGTTATTCGTGTCTTTTTGATAAAATTCATTCTCACTGGTTTGGGATGATATCTCATATGATTTTGATTTGCATTTGTCTAATGATTAGTGATGTTGAGTATTTTTTTCATATGCTTGTTGGCCATTTGTATGTCTTTTGAGAAATGTCTATTCAGATATTTGTCTGTTTTTAAATTAGATTGTGTTTTTCCTATTGAATTGAGTTCCTTATATATATGGTTATTAATCCCTTGTCAGATGGATAGTTTGCAAATATTTTCTCATGTTTGAAAGGTTATGTCTTCACCTTGTTGATTGTTTTATTTGAGAAGCTTTTTAGCTTGACATAATCCCATCTGTCTATTTTTGTTTCTATTGCTTGTGCTTTTAAGGTCTTCCAGAAAAAATATTTGCCTAGACCAATAGCCTGGTGTGTTTCTTCAGAGATTTTTCTACTAGTTTCATAGTTTCAGGTCTTAGACTTAAGTTTTAAGTGCATTTTGATTTGATTTTTTATATATGGTGAGAGATATGGGTGCTGTGTAACTCTTTTTCAAATGGTAATTCAGTTTTGTCAGCACAATTTATTGAAACAATTTCCCTTTCTTCATTATATGTTCTTGGTGTCTTAGTAAAAAATGAGTTGGCTGTAAATATGTTGCTTTATATCTAAGTCCTCTATTCTATTACTTTGGTCTGTGTCTCTTTTTAAACATATTAGACTGATTTGTTTACTATAGCTTTGTAGTATACTTTGAAGTCAGGTAGTGTCAGGCTTTCAGTTATTTTTTTTTTTTTTCTTAAGATTGCTTTGTTTACTTAGAGTCTTTAATGGTTCCATATAAATTTTAGGACTTTTTTTTTTTTTCATTTCTGTGAAGAATGTAATTGGTATTTTGATTAGACAGTTCGTTGAATCTGCATATTGCTTTGGGTAGTATTTTAATTTTAAGAATATTAGTTCTTCCAATCTGTGACTATAAGATATTTTTCCACTTTTTGTATGTCCTCTTGTATTTTTTTCAACAGTTATATATATATATATTTTTTTAAATTAGAACATCACATCTTTGGTTAAGTTGATTCTCTATTTTATATTCTTTGTAGCTATTTTAAATAAGATTACATTCTTGATTTCCTTTACAGATTTTTGACTGTTGATGTAAATAAATGCTATTGACTTTTGTATGTTAATTCTGTATCCTGTGCTGTTGCTGAATAAATTTATCCATTCTGTTTTTTTTTTTTTTTTCTTTTTTTGGTGGAGTTTTTAATTTTTTCTACATATGAGATCATGTGGCTGGGCGTGGTGGCTCACAACTGTAATCCCAGCACTTTGGGAGGCCAAGGTGGGTGGGTCACCTGAGGTTGGGAGATCAAGACCAGTCTGACCAACATGGAGAAACCCCATCTCTACTAAAAAAAAAAATACAAAATTACCCAGGCATGGTGGTGCACGCCTGTAATCCCAGCTACTCAGGAGGCTGAGACAGGACAATCACTTGAACTTCAGAGGCAGAGGTTGTGGTGTGCCAAGACCGTGCCTTTGCACTCCAGCCTGGACAACAAGAATGAAACTCCATCTCAAAAAAATAAAATAAAATAAAATAAAATAAAAATAAAATAAAGATCATGTTGTCTGTGTTCAAGGCTAATTTGGCTTCTTCCTTTCCAATTTGGATGGGCTTTATATCTTTCTCTTGCCTGTTTGCTCTGGTCCAAACTTTTAGTATTATGGTGAATAAAAGTGATGATGATGTCTTATTTCAGATTTTAGAGAAAACTCTTTCAAATGTTCTTCATTTAGTATGATGTTAGCTGTGGGTTTGTCATATATGGCCCTTATTATTTTGAGGTATGTTCCTTCTATACTCAGTTTGTTGAGGGTTTTGTCATTAATATGTCGAATCTTATTTAATAAGTTTTCAGCATCTGTTGAAATGATCCTATGTTTTTTGTTCTTGGTTCCATTATTGTGATTCATCATGTTTATTGATTTGTGCATATTGAGCCAGCCTTGCATCCTTGGTATGAATCACACTTAATCATAGTGAATGATGTTGTTGAATGCAGTTTGCTAGTATTTTGTTGATAATTTTTGCATCTATGTTAATCAGTGATATTGATGCCTGTAGTCTTTATTTTTTGTTGTTGTAACTTTGTTTAGTCTTGCTTTCAGGGTAATGTTAGCTTCATAGAAAGAATTGGACAGAATTTCTCCTTCTTCATTTTTTTGGAATGTTCTGAGCAGAATTGGTATTTGTTTTTCTTGGAATTTGGTGGAATTCTGCAGTGAATCCATCAGGTCCTGGGCTTTATTTGATGGGAGACTTTTTATTATGGCTTCGATCTCATCACTCATTATTGGTTTGTTGAGGTTTTATTTTCTTCATGTTTCAATCTTGGTAGATTTTATGCCTCTGGGAGTTTATTTCTTCTAGGTTTTCCAATTTGTTGGCATATAATTATTCCTAATAGTCTTTAATGATTCTTTGTGTTCCTATGGTCTCAGTTGTTCTGTCCATTTACTTGGGTCTTCTCTCTTTTCTTGTTAGTTCAGCTAAATATTTTTTTTTCCAAAAATCAACTTTTTATTTCATTGATCTTCAGTATTTTTAGATTAAATTTCATTTATTTCTGCTCTAATCTTTATTATTTATTTCATTCTACTAATTTGGTTTGTTTTGCTTTTCCATTTTCTTGAGGAACATTGTTACAGTTTATTTGAAGCCTTTCTGTTTTTTTTTAACATAGGTGGTTATTGCTATAAACTTCCCATTTGTACTGTCATTGCTGTATCCCATAGATTTTGGTATGTTGTGTTTCCATTTTCGTGTGTATATGTGTGTGTGTGTGTGTCTAGCTTCATTTACTCAACATAATATTTATTAAATACATCTATATTGTTACAGATATCAATCGTTATTTTATTGCCTTAAATATTTTATTATATAAATACATCACAATTTATTCATTCTCATGATAATGGACATTTGAGTGTTTTCCCAAGCTTTGTTATTATAAATACATCTGCTAAGAACTTTCTTGTATTTGTCTTTTGGTGGACATAGACACTCATTTTTCTTGAATATATAGCTATGAGTGAAATTGCAAGATCAAAAGATAGATATATGTTTAGCTTTAGTAGGTACTTCCACATAATTTCCTGATTTTTATGTTGTCATGCCAGCTTTCTTTTTGTCAGTTTTTGCATGGTATATTATTTTCCATTCTTTTACTTTCAAAAAGTCTGTATATTAATATTTAAAGTATATTACAAATAGCACATAGTTTGGTTTTGGGTTTTTAATTTTTCAAATTCAGTCTTCTATTTTTTTTCTTCTGTATACCTAAAGTCTTTGTTTGTTTGTTTGTTTGTTTTTGAGACCAGGGGATTCACTGCATTGCCTAGGCAGGTATCAAACTCCTGGGCTCAAGCAATCCTCCCACCTCAGCCTCTCAAATACCCAGGACCACAGGCATGTGCCATCAGGCCAGCACACAAACACACACTGTTTTTTAGTTGGAATGCAGTACATATTGTCTATTTACATTTAATGTAATTACTCATATGGTTAGGTTTAAGCTTACATCTTGTTATTTGTTTTCTATTTGCTCCAATTATTCTTTTTTTCTTACTACTTTTTCATCTTATGATAATTACAAATATTTGTTTTCCAATTTTATCTTCTCTGCTAGTTTTTTAATTATATCTTTTTACATTATTGTTTTAGTGACTACCCTAGAGATTACAATAGATATCCTTGATTTATTATAATCTAACTTAAACTGATATATTTATCACTTCCTGAACAACGCTAGAGGCTTTCAACAATTCAGTTCCATTTACCTGTCCTGCCATTTGGGTTACTGTTGTTATATATTTTCCTTGTGTGTATATTCTAGACCCTACAAGACATGATGATTACTTAAAACAATCAATGTTCTTCATATTTATTGTACTCACACATTTACCCTTGCAAGTGTCCTTCATTTGTTTTTACACTTATGTGTTTCTTTGTAGAATTATTTTTCTTCAACCCAAAAAACTCCCTTCACTGTGCTGAAAATAAATAGTTCAGTTTTTGTTTGTCTGAAAATATCTTTATTTTGCCTTCACTTTAAATATATTTTCACCGGTTATTTAATTCTAGGACTGCAAATGTTTCTTCTGTTTTTCAACTTTTTAAACATGCCATTCCATGTGTTCTGGCTTTCATGGTTTCTATTGAAAAATCAGATATGCTGGGTGCAGTGGCTTACACCTGTAATCCCAGAACTTTGGGAGGCCAAGGCGGGTGGATCATTTGAGGTCAGGAGAGCAAGACCATCCTGGCTAACACGGTGAAACCCCGTCTCTACTAAAAATACCAAAAAAATTAGCCAGGCGTGGTAGCGGGCACCTGTAGTCCCAGCTACTCGGGAGACTGAGGCAGGAGAATGGCGTGAACCTGGGAGGCGGAGCTTGCAGTAAGCAGAGATTGCACCACTGCACTGCAGCCTGGGTGACAGAGCAAGACTCCATCTCAAGAAAAGAAAAAAAAAGAAAAGAAAAGAAAATTAGCTAGGCGGGTGGTGCATCCCTGTAATCCCAGCTACTTGGGAGCCTGAGACAGGAGAATCCCTTCAACCTGAAGCTGGCGGGGGCAGACTACAGTGAGCCCAGATTGTGCCATTGCACTCCAGCCTAGGCAACAGAGTGAAACTCCATCTCAAAAAAAAAAAAAAAAAAAAGGAAAAATCAGACATTATTCTTATGTTGCCCTTTTAAGTATAATGTTATTTTTTTCTCTATCTACTCTTAAGATTTTTATCTTTACCTTTGATTTTTAGTAATCTAACAGCATGAAAAACTGAAGTGTGGCTGTCTTTGAATTTGTCCCACTTAGGGTTTGCTGTACTCCTTGAATCTAGAGATGGAGTCATTCATCAGACTGGAAAGTTTTCAGATATTATGTTTTCAAATATTGCTTCTGTCCATTACTTTTATTCTCTGCTGCTAGAACCAGTTACATATCTCTGTTATATTCCATTGTTTTCCATTTTTTGCAGGTAATGTGGGCGTTAATTTGGATATTTTCTATTGACCTATCCATGAATTCACTAATTCTGTCTCCTGTTGTGTCGTCCGATTTGCTGTTAAACCTATTCAGAGAGTTCTGTTCTTGAAGTTCATTTTGTGTCTCCTTACAAATTCCAGTTCTCTGTTGAAATTCTCCATCTTTTCATCTACTTTCCATCTTTTCCTCTATTGTTTAAAAAATAATCCTAATTATTTTAAAGTTCTTATCTGTGAACTTAAACAATTGGATCATCTCTGTTTCTGCTTCTATTGTTTGCTTCTTTCTATTATTAGTCACATTTTCCTTTCTCTTCATATGTCTCCTCATTTTTATTGTATACTGGCTATATACAGTAACTGTATATATTGAATTAGATATTTTCTTCCAGAAAGCTTTTCCTTTTTTTCTGTCAGGCAGAGAAGATTAAAGTTGATCACCTCAATCCATTTGGATTTAATCCAGGTCATAGGTGAGTGCAACTTTGTCAGATTCAGCCCAACTTTTAGTATCAGTGATCTCAGAAGTGAAATCTGACATGTATTTATTGCAGACCACTCCCTTTGGCAATCTGTCTCCCAGGTACTGAGAGACTGCCGGAGAGTTCACTCTGCCTTATCAGCTCAGCACCAAACCTGCCATGCTAGACGAGTTCTCAGCAAATGTTGTATGAGAGAAAAGAGCCATTTGTTTGACACTCCGTTATGTTCCAACCTGTCAAACCGACTGGCATGCCCATGAACATTTCTACTGGTTTCTCCTTCCCTTAGTAGAATCCCTCTGCCTAGGTGATATCTGAACCTCATCTCGGACTCTGACTCAGCAAATTTCCTAATAGACAGCAACCTTAATTTACCTAATTGGGACTATTCATTCTCTGTAATTTTAGTTCATCTAGTCTTTTATGCTTCACAGCTATTTGATAACTTTAAAAAGTATATATATGTGTGTAACTTTAAAAAGTATACATCTGTATGTATATATATACACACACACACATACACACACACACACATGCCTCCCAATGTGCTGGGGTTGCAGACAAGAGCCAATGTGGCCTGCCTATGTGTGTCTTTAATGTAAGGTAGATTTCTTGTAGGCACGTGTGTGTGTGTATATATGTGTGTGTTAGGTTTTCACTCTGTCACCCAGGCTGGAGTGCTGTGGTGTGACTATAGCTCATTGTAACCTTGAAATCTTGGACTTAAGTGATCCTCTCGCCTTAGGCCCCTGAGTGGCTGGGACTACAGTCATCAGTCATGCGTCACTGCGCCCAGCTATCCATTTTCATTTGTTTCAGAAAAATTGTTAATTTTCTTAGTTTCTTCATTAGCCCATTGGTTGTTCAGGAGCATGTTGTTTATTCCATGTGTTGGAGTAATTTCTGGGGTTCCTCTAGTTATTGATTTTTAGCTTTATTCCATTGTGGTCAGAAAATATACTTGATATAATGTCTACTCTTTAAAATTTGATGAGACTTATTTTGTGGCCTAAAATGTGGTCTGTTTTGGAGAATGTTCCATGTGCTGATGAAAAGAATTTGTGTTCTGCAGCGCTTAACGTGAAATGCTCAGTAAATGTCAGTTAGGCCTATTTGGTCTAGTGTGTAGTTTAACTCAGAGGTTGCTTTGTTGATTTTCCATCTAATGATCTGTCTATTACTGAGAGTGGAGTGTTGAAGTCCCCTACTATATTGTATTGCAGTCTATTCTTCCCTTTAGATCTAGTGATGTTTGCTTTATGTGCTTGGGAGCTCTGGTGTTGAGTGCATAGATATTTATAATCGTTATATCCTCTGGCTATATTGACCTCTTTATCATTATATAGTAACCTTCTTTGTCTCTTCTTACAGTCTTAGTCTTGTAACTATTTTATCTCATGTATGTGGTTAAGCCTATTAATTTGGTTTTCACTTACATGGAACATCTTTTTCTATCCTTTCACTTTTTGGTTTATGTGTGTATTTTTTTTTTTTTTTTTTTAAGAGATAGAGTCTCTCTCTGTCACCCAGGCTGGAGTGCAGTGGTGCGATCTCAGCTCACTGCAACCTTCACCTCCCTGGTTCAAGTGATTCTCATATCTCAGCCTCCCAAGTAGCTGGCACTACAGACGTGTACCATCATGCCTGATCAATTTTTATATTTTTAGTAGAGACAGGTTTTGCCATGTTGGTCAGGCTGGTCTTGAACTCCTGACCTGCAGTAATCCACCTGCCTCAGCCTCCCAATGTGCTGGGGTTGCAGACATGAGCCAATGTGGCCTGCCTATGTATGTCTTTAATGTAAGGTGGATTTCTTGTAGGCAGCATATAGTTGCATCTTGTAAATTAGTGGTTACCAAACACCAGGAAGGGTAGGAAAGAGATGTGGATGAAGAAAGGTTGACTAATATGTATCTATATACTCAGATAGAAGAAATAAGACCTGGTGTTTGATAGATCAGAAGGGTCAACCCTACTGATCTATCAAAACATTAAATAACTATAACGTTATTTACTATAACGTTAACTATAACGTTAATTACTATATTATATATAGTATTTAACTATAACGTTAAATAACGTTAACTACTATAGTTAACATTAATTGGTTGTACATTTCAAAATAGCTAGAAGAGAATGATTAGAATATAACTAGCAAAAAGGAAAAATAAATATTTAAGGTAATGAGTATCCTAATTATCCTGACTTGATTATATGAATATATCAAATTATCACATGTAATCTGAAAATATGTATATATAATAGATTATATACATATCAGTTTAAAAAAGCATAATCCACATATCAACTGATTGTTAATTTAGGACCACAACAGATGGTTGAGCAGATTGAGTACATCACTATTTTGGCCTCTACTAAAAAGTGAGTAGTACTTCCCCGAAGAGTATACCACCTAGACAAATACACCCAGTGTCCCCATCTAATAGCTCGTGTGCCCAGGAGTTCTGTCTGCATGTTTTCTTTACATCCACCAGAACATGGAACACAGCAAATCTTCAAATACTCAAATATTCACTCACGCAAAATTGTTAGTACCATACATTTTATCAAAAATTTTATGGAAGAGATAGCAAAAGAAGTTTATATCATATACCTTCAGTGAACATTTAAAAAATTGCCCATTAGACATTTCTATTATTCTGCATACAGTCTTCTGTTGTCCCACCAGTGGATGTCTTTTTTCTCTATTTTTCCTAGTCACACAGATTTTCCTCCTTTTCAAAATTCTGATTTTTTGAACCATGGTGACAATGCATTGAAAAAGGAAGTAAACATCCTCAAACCACCATGGAAAGTCTTTATTACATCAAAGAGGGACAGATAGTGTTTGAATGTTTTCAGAGATAAAGTTGGA
This sequence comes from Mandrillus leucophaeus, assembly GCF_000951045.1. Classification (NCBI taxonomy): domain Eukaryota; kingdom Metazoa; phylum Chordata; class Mammalia; order Primates; family Cercopithecidae; genus Mandrillus; species Mandrillus leucophaeus. The sequence goes on along the minus strand of NW_012103120.1, from coordinate 1,210,029 downwards.
ATGCTAGCAAAACAAATCAGTACCAAAAACTATTTATGTAGATAAACTATGAATATCTATGCTTATCAGTTGGCTCAGGTGACACAATGTGATAATGCCTATACCATACATTATAAACCCTTCCTTGCTGAATTGATGAAATGTGGTGCCCTATCTGTCTGAAACCTTCAGAGCTCATAAAATGCTAATAGTAGCATATGTGAGTCTTGAGAATTCCCACGAAGAAAACAGGATTGGGCTGGCAGAACTCTATTAAGGGATAGAATCGAGGCTTGTCCTTCCCACTGAAACATGGGCAGGTAATTTTAGGGTTAATCTCCAGACAAGTGCAATTTGCAGCTGAGGTCAACTGAGAGGTGGCAGGTGAGAGTCAATATGAGGCAGGATCAGCTAATTTCCCAGCCGATAAATCCAGAAAGAGCCTCATCATACCTAATGCCTCTCAGGCAGCTGCTATATAGGTTAATGACATGCGAAGGGGAAGACTGAGAAACGTCCTTTCTTTTACTGCAACAAAGGCAGAAATCCAGTGAAAGTGGAACCATCCTTCAGCTCGGAACTACTGAGAGGCCCAGTAAGGTCTCTGGACCATTTGATGAAGCAGTGTTCAGTCAAACCCTGGAGCTCTGCACAGAAGGAGAGGGCTGTATGTTGGTTTAAACCCACACTACATTGTGTTTGCCACTTGTTCCTCTTACAAAGTTACGTTAGGGCACAATAGAAAAGCCCGGCAAAATATACCATCTTGGGCTGATTAAACCGTGTGCTGGTAATTAGTGCAAATATGCAGAAATATTTTATTAGGCCTTTTAGTTACCCATGAGGCTAGTTCTAGCTAAGGGAAAGCTCTCTTTCTCCTTTTAAGTGTGTTCAGATGACAATGAACCATGCCTGGCAGGAAGAGGAGACACTACAAGTTTGTTTAAAGAAGAACACAGTTGCAGACTAGAGGAACATGAGTGACAAAGCTCTCCCTAGCTCTTCCAGTTAGCTCACATAGCTGCACTGCATATTTGGACTCACTGACATACAAGAATATTAGAAGTATCCTCAGTCCAGTTGAGCAAGGCTCTTCTTGTTAGAATGCAATTTGTTGGCCCCTTAGAATCCAGTAATTCTTTCCAAAGATGTTGGCTGTGTTCACAGGATGTATTCTTTACTACTCTGTGTTTTATTCTTTGCTTCTCAAGTCTGTATTTTCTCTCCAGTTCTGTGGGTCCCTGAAGGGTTTCTGTTTGGCCAGGATTGCATTTAAGGCAGCCAAAGTAGTAATGTTATTAGTCCCAAATAGCAGAAAATATTTTTTTTGATTATGTGAGTAATGCTAGCTCATTGTTGAACAACTCCAAGGTATAAAAGGGCATTCTAAAATATGCTTATATTCCTACTGACCTGAGATAAATCAATACAATCATTGTTTTCTTGTGGAATTTGTAGTAATTGGAAATGGGATAGAAACTGCTGATGCATGGAGAAAGAATCACAATGTCAGCAGAGCACCAGAAGAGGGATCAGTAACCTCTCAGCTGAAGAAACTTAGATCCTGTCTACTCAAAGTGTGGTCTATAGACCAGCTGCATTGGCATCACCATGAGATTGTGGGGAATGAAGAATCTTAGGTCAATTCTCAGACTTAATGACTCAGAATCTACATTTTCACAAGATTTCTAGTTGAATCTCACCTTAAAGTTTGGGAACCACTGCTCTGGATGATCTGGTGGCCACAGTTGTATTGGATCCTAAAAAATCTTCCTTCTGCCTTTGTGAGGCCTGATGGCATGCTATGTGTTCTGTATTTCCATGAATCCTGGTTCAAGTTCAAGAAGTTAATCAGCAGGAGAGCTGGGATTCAAACAGGTGTTTGCCTCCGTAGTCCATCTAATTAACTATGATATTATATTTCTAGTCATTCTATCCAGGAACGCAATGTTTTTCCATCAATTGAAGTTTTCCATTAGGTGTTAAAATAAAGTTCTATTCATTTTTCAAAAGAAAACATAGCAGATTGTATTACCTATTGTAGGTCCAATTTAAATACCTGCTTTGGCTCCTGCAGAAACCAGGTGGATTCTGGAGATTGACTGTAGACTTCAATACAAACTTATCCAAGTGGTTCTGATCATGCCTGCTATGTTAGACATGGTGTCTATTGCTGGAGAAAATTAACATGACTAAAGGTTTATGGTATTCATTATTTTCTATTCTAATGATGAAAGAGGAGGATATGCAGTTCACATGTACACGGAACAAAAAATGTACATTTAGTCTTTTGTCCCAGGTTACATTAACTCTTCCATGGTTTGATATTCTTAGGGAACAAAAACATGAATCATAGAATAAAAAATAGAATAAACTGGATGTTATTAAATTTAAACTTTCATTCTTTCAAAGATAAGAAAATGAAAACTTGAGATGCAGAATGGGAGAAAATATTCACAATAATATATCTGACAAAGATCTTATATCCAGCATATACGCAAAACTCCTATATCAATAACAAACACTTCCTTACCCATGAAAAATCAGACACAATATTTAAAATGACAACCCACCAAAAAAGCTGCACTTGTATGAATAAACGAAAAATACATGAAGAGACGCTCAACATCATTAGTCATCAGGGAAATGCTAATTAAAAGCACAAAGAGATACCACTACACACCTATTAGAAAACTGATAATACCAATTGTTGTTGATGTTGCAGAGCAATTGGAACAATCATACATGGCTGATGCAAATATGAAATCATATAACCACCTTGGAAAACTTGTAATCTCTTGAAATATTAAACATGCATCTGACATATGGGCCAAATAATTCCATCCCTAGGTATTTTTCCAAGAGAAATGAAAACATATGTCTACACAAAACTTATTCCTAAATGTTTATGGTAACTCTATTTGTATTAGCATCAAACTGGGAAACCACTTGTTTGACACATACAGACAACACTGATCTACAGAGACAAGAATAAACTATTGGTTACCTGGAGTTGGATTGGGACAGGGGAATAGATTACAAAGAGATCATGAAGAAATTTGAGAGATTGATAGGAATGTTCTGATACTCATTATAGTGATGTTTATACAGCTTTATTTGCCTGTCAAAACTCATTGAATTACACTTTTTAAATGAATGTACTTTATTGTCCATAAATTATAACTCAAAATTTATTTTAAATTTTTTTCAGCAAATTTCCACATCTTTAGGATAAAGGTTAGACTTCCTCATTAGCCTAAAAATGCTTTCTTAATTCAGCCTCATAGCCAATGGCCCTTGTCTCAACTCCTGGCACTCCCCCATATAAAATACACACAGAGACTTGTATTTTCTGACTGCATCATGCTGTTTCCACTTCAATGTCCTTGTGCATCCTGTTCTTGCTGTCTAGACATTCTAATCTCCTTTTCTCTACCAAAAGAACTTTTACCAATTCTTCAAGCATCAGCTCATGCAGTGTCTTCTCCAGGAAATCTTCCATGGTTTCCTAGTGTGAGTTGCATGACTTTCCTGTGCTCCTGTGGTGCCCTGCACGCAGCTCTCCTGTCCCACACTGAGTTGTTAATGTTGCCTTACTTCTCAGTCTTAGATTTTACATACTGTGACATTATAGTCATCTTTCTATCTTCAGTGTCTGGCAGTGAGTAGGTATTCAGATATTTAACAAACATTTGCTGAATATGCTATTATATGTAAAGAATACCGTTTCTGGCATTTACATTGTTCTTGTCTGTAAGTTCAAGGAAATGGGGCCATCTAAAAACTTCTGGAAAGAGAGGCAGCTATGTATGTGTGAATATTATGTAAAATAAGGGGATTGATTTATGAACTCTGCCTCATTCTCCCATAGGCTTTTTCCTGTACTGCAGAACCCTTCCATGCTTGATAAAAACATGAAATAGATAAAACCTAACTATGGTTCTCTTGTTGGAGGCACTGTCTTTTCAATGAATACTAAATCTCAAGTGGCCTACGGTTCTTCAGAGCACTCTTTCATCACGCTGAAATGTGTCTGGTCTCCTGAGTCTTCTCTCTCCGAGCATTACTTTTATTTCTCCTGTTTCTTGTCTATCACATTACGCACCATCCTTTTCTATTCTTGTTTGAAACCTCATGCTCTTCTTTAAAAATCTAGGTTGTATAAAAAATAATACTGAAATTTTAGGACTGATACATGGAAAGAGTGGTATCTCATTAGGCTGATAATTGAAGTAGTTTGGAACCTATCACTAATACAATTTTTAGGAACTTAACATTTGCATAGAATGGTAGTAGCACATAATGTCTTCGTGACAGTCAAAGTCTTTTTTTTTTTTTTGCTAGACATGACAAACTTTAGACTTTCAGGCTTTATTCTAGACTAGACAATGGTTGTAGAAAGAAAAGATGTTAAAATTGTATCTTACCTGTGTCTTTTACCCATAAGCTTAAAATGATCTCTCTTCTTTTTCAAAACATGCGATATGTTTCTCTAACTGGTAGCCTCTGTTTTTCCCTCTCTCCTTCTATACCTCTCTGCCTTTCCTCTTTCTTTTCTACTCCCTCTCCCACCATCATCCATGAGAGCATCCTAATAAAAGCTCTTAAAGATTCTGATGTACACCACTTTCTGTTGTATGGCTCCTTTTGAATATTTCTTTCTGAAAGGTAAAATAAAAGCAACCATAATAATCATTGTTAAGAATAACAATACTAATGATTGGTAACAACAATAAAAACAATAGTAAATGTTAGTTTTATTTACCTTCTTGAAGGGATGATGTGCATTCTACAGCTCATTATTTTATAAAGTGCTCTTTTGATGAAGCATTGTAAAACACAGAAATCATTCCTACCATTTTGATTAGCATTACAGTAAAGCAATACTTGAGACAAACAGTGATGTGTGATTGTTTACTCTTTTTGTATTGAGAAAATAATCCATATGAGTTGATTCTAGAATAATACTGTGTTCAGATCATATCAATGACTCATTTTTTTTCCCTTTAAAAATAGTTTCAGATGAAAAGTGTAAAGACTTTATTTTCTAGGACTGTTTGGAATGTTTCTTAAGCAACTCAATTCTCTGTATCGTAAATACACACAAAGAGTCCTGGTAATGTTTTTCGCAGTATTCAGTGCAGGACCATCTGTCAATCTATCACTCCCACTTGTGACAGAATATGGAAAGGTCAATGGAGTTGTCATTTTTATGACAAACTTGAACAATGCTTTTGCATTCATTAAATTTAGAATCTTTCCCAACTGATAAACACATAAACTCCTTTTAAAGCAAAGGTAAAATATGCAATGGAAATACCTTCACTTACACTATACATGTTTTAGGATGTTGCAAGTCATGTGTTCCATGCTTCATGAAAGAATTCTATTTTCTCAAAAGTTCAATGGACTTCATAGAGATAATAGGTGACCACTTAACCTGCTCACGCTCACAAATATGCAAGATTTGTTTGCAGGAGTGAAATTATTTCTAAATTAAGCAAAGGAGGAAAATGTGGCACCAAAATAAAGTACTTTTCTGGCCATCTTGAATTCAGCAGCTGAAAAATCCTCATACATAAGATCAAGATGAAAAGGAAATAGTCTTTACCTGAACCATTGATAACTCAGCCCATCTGAAGATTAAACTGGGGATTCATTTGAAGGAGAAGAAGAATCTCGATGAGTAGATTAGATGAAAGGGTTTTAGGAGGCCAATCAGGTTACATGGGTTTAGTCACAGGCAAATAGACAGGGGTGACATATCTGTGAGGGAAAAACAATAGCGGCTTGTCTAGGACAAAGAGGAAGAAATGCAGTCAGAGACTCAGCTATCTTATTGGGGCACAAGAAATATAAATTCATTAAAGGCAGGGAAATACAGGGCAAGTGACAATTTAATACTAAAGGTTACCAATTCACTTGTCAAGTCTCCATCAACTGTGCATATTTGAAGGTGGGTTATTCCTAGATGGAGGTTAAATTTTATGATACACTGATGCACATTATACCTAATTTGTATTTAATTAAAATAATAGGAACATGCTTATTCATAACACATTTACATTTTTTAAAGTAAAAGGAATCACCTATTATACTCAGGCATTATTTCTTTTACATTGAATAATAAAAACTGAAGTTATCTTAACATTTAATATTCAATTTGTTCTACTTTATTTACTTAATTATCCTGTTGTCTCAGATTTTTTCATTGGCATTTTCTGCTTCAATGAGTAGGGGACAAACACTAACAGAAGTTCCTGAATTTTGGAAGAATGTCAGCAGTCTCTTTACCTCCCCAGGATAAATTAATTTTTCCTCTCTTTGTCCTTGTTTTAAATTCAGACCCTTGTTCTTCTCTTTGTGAATTATGTCACTGAGCACTGAGATGTGTTGCTTTTGCTCTTAGTCATGTTTCATTCAGCCAATATACACTAAGTGCCTAGGTGCTGCTCTAGGTTCTCATGACAGAACAGATCAAGGAGATTCTATCTAAAGAGGGGAAGCCAAAAGTAAACACTAAGCACATTTTAGATATTTCTATCTGCAATGGAGACAGCAAAAGGGAGTGATGTGGGGAAGTGACTGGATCGGGGGTGGGAAGTCTAGATTGAGAGACTAAGATTTCTTCAAAGAAGTAACATTTGGGTTGACTTTTCCAGGCACCCAAAAGAGCAAGTGTAAAGGACCAAAGGTGGAATGACTTGGGTTTGACAAAAGACAGGGAAAAAGCCAATGGAGTTAAATAAAGGGGTTAGTAAGACAATGTCAGAAAGGCAGGGGTCAGATCATGAAATTGCTCATAGGGCATAAAAAATTTGGATTTTATTGTAAGCACAGTGGAAACATCACGCTTTCTTGCTGTGGGGAGGTAGTGCTTAGCTTAATTAAAACTGGGATCTAGTTTTTTTTTTTTTTAATGATCTAACTTTTTAAAAAAGATCGGGTGGAAAAAGGCAAGAATAGAAGCAGGGAGATATACTGGAAGTGACTGAGTAATTCAAGGGAAGGACAATGGAAGTTTGCATCATAGGAGATAAAATTAAATCAAGTAGGGAGCCCTTGTGTGGGTTTCCATCACCTGAAAGCAGAGTAGGTAATTACCTACAAAATTTAGTTTTAATGCTCATAGTTATGGTCAATGAGTATTCCTCTTTCTCTTACAGATTACAATGGATAAAACAACACCTACCTTTAGTTGTTTGTTGCTTGGACTAAATTCTCCCTTTTGAAATGCAAATAATTTTCTGAGAAATGTTATATTAAAACATTAGAGTAAATTCAATAGTCAAGCATTTCTTGCATACCATGGAAGATCTTCACCAGAACAAAAGCAGCTTGTTTAGAAGGGCAAGAAATACACAGAGGAACACATCTAAGAATGTAGCATTGCATGTTCTTGATTCATTGCTTTGCAGAGACCACTTGTATTAGATTTTTCTGCATCCTCTCCATTATGGCATTACATCTTGGTTACTGAGACAATATTTGTTACATTCGTTGACAAATATTGCTGCACTCTCACTTTAGTGTAACAGTCCAATTCTGCCATGTGATGAACACACATGGCTTTTTCAAGAAGCCTACTTTTGGATGTTCAAATTTACACATGATGAAACACTAAATTCTTTTTCTGAAGGGCAATCAAAGACAATGATGTTTTTGGGAGATTGGTTTAAGTTGAATCCCTTTGAATCTCAGCATATAATATTGGCCAACCTGCCATATTTTAAGCAAAGTGTCATATTTTATGAGGCACAGCTTGCAAGAACAAATTCCACAATGAGAGATGCAAACATCAGTCAAAGGCAAGGATTCTAGTATCACTAAGCATCCATTAAGGGCAGGCATGGGAGGTACCCTGGCGAATATAAGGCCTTAGGGAGACTATATATAGACATATAAAATTGCAAAAGATGTTACATATGATTTTGTAAAATGGGTGACACAAATGTTGCTAAAAGGGTTCAGAAGAGTTCAGGGGAGTCAGGGGTGATTAAAAGAGGGTCAGACATGCTTTCCTAAAAACTGTAGTGCTTTAACTCGATTCCAAAGGATTGAAGTTGTTTTCCCAGAGATGGATGATAAAGAAGCATGACAAATGAACCATCAAAATTAATAAAACTGTTGGCCTCTACAGTGTAAGCAATAGGAAAAGCAATATGGTGGATCCCACAGACATTCCTGGAGGGAAAGTTTGAGTACCTAGTGCATTTAGGAAGCTCTTTAAAAGTGAAAAATATACCAAGCCTATACCTAGACTTCTAGACAGGATGATAGAAGCATCCTGTTAACCTTCTCTTCCTTGATTAGTAACAAAGTAAGTGCACAGAACAACAACAGGTTGCTGCAAGCTGAAGAATGTCAAGGTAAGGCAAAAGGAAGGAAACACTGACCATTGCATTTCTATGTTAGAAGGTATGGGTACTGAAAGTAATGGCTTATCTTTGCTTTCCTTCTATTATTAATTGTTTGGATTCTAAGTTACCTAAAAGAAATAGACAGTCGGCTGGGCACAGTGGTTCATGCCTGTAATCCCAGCACTTTGGGAGGCCGAGGTGGACGGATCACGAGGTCAGGAGATTGAGACTATCCTGGCCAACATGGTGAAACTCTGTCTCTACTAAAGTAAAAAAAATTAGCCGGGCATGCCTGTAGTCCCAGCTACTTGAGAGGCTGAGGCAGGGGAATTGCTTTAACCTGGGAGGTGGAGGTTGTAGTGAGCCAAGATCACGCCACTGCACTCCAGCCTGGCAACACAGCAAGACTCTGTCTAGAAAAAAAAAAAAAAGAAAGAAAAAGAAGAAAGAAAAAATAGACAGTCCATGTAATTACACTGTTAAAGAGAATCACAAACACTTTTTACCTTGTGGCATAATTATTCAAGCATAGATGCAAAATGCAAAAAAGTACATATTTTAAACTGTCTGTGTTTTGCTATGTTTGGCAGTACTTTTTTATGTTTAGCCTGGTATAAATTACATTCTTTTCAGGATAGCTTCTTGTTGTAGTCTATAAAAGGGAATGGGTGACAAATGGTCAGCTTACTCCATATCAGAATGTATATCTTTTAATTTTTAAGTCTTCCATAGATTTTTTTTATTTGAATACAGCACATATAATCAAGTTTTTATTCTAGTCTTTAAAAAGCAACCAATGTAAAACTGTGTATTGGGGCAAGTTAGATAAATTATATACTGGTGAAACAAAAACACATACTAATATTATTTTAATGTTTGGGAATTGGAAGTGTTAATTGCTATTGTATAAAACACGTTCAAAATGTTGCTATTCTAAACCAGAAGGTGTTTATTGGTTTTACTATATGGAATTCAACTGAAAAGACTACATTGGTTAACAAAAAATAACTCATATGATTCATTACTTTATAAAAGAATATATTACTTTAGGAGAACGTTAAATGCATAGAGCAACAATGGCAAGCAAGAGCAAGTAGATATAATATAGGTAGCTTATTTCCATTTTTATGTAATTATTTTTGGTTTTACCAAAACCAAAATAAAATAATACCTCCTCTTTTAGGAGTAGCAGGTGTACTTATGAAAAGAAACATAAAGCAAAGAAAAAGATTTGGAAAGATGATATAACTCTAAGGAAAATAAAATATGTACCATTTTTCTTTGTTATTTATATTTCATAGTAAGATTTAAAGAATCTAGTGTATTCTTATTTTTTTCTAGAAAGAAATTTACATTTTTAAAAATTATGGCGTTCAAAAATTTAGCCTTTTTTGAAACACAACAACCAATGCACTCTGTTGAATATTTAATTGAATATGATCCCTACTGATTGACTCTTGAATAATTGCTAACTGGAATGGATTACAAAAGAAAGAAAAACATATATGTACACTATCCCTATTATTTCAACAAAGAAAATACAAATTTCAGTGAGAATAAAAATTTGCTTCATGTCAGTCAATGCAATCTTTCCTTTTCGCTTTTTTAGCTGCTGTAATATACTTCGTGGAGGAGTAGCAATGAATAAAACAGTTTCTTCTGTTCTTCTTATAAACTCTTGTTACCCTAACTCCATTGATTCTCTGCTCATGTACTTGGTGTAAAATATTTGACGACCCTGAAACAGATATGGAACCACCACATACGAATCATGAGTGCAGTGATGACAACTATGCCAAAGGAATTCTCTAAAGATGATTCTCCTCAATGTAAGTGTCCATCTACAGTTCTGCATGATCTGGAGAGATCTGCCTACTGAAACGATTTCATTTGAACTGAGTGGCATGGGCTCATGTATGAGCTAAGAGTTGAAGTAGATAATAATCATAGTTAATATTTGGTGGTTGTTTAATATGTGATGAGTACTGTTATAAAACTTACATATGTACACACACACTTGTTTAATGTTAACCTTATGGTATAGGTACGATTACCAACCCCACTTTACAGATGAGAAAACTGAGCACAGCTAGATTAAATACCTTGCCCAATTTCACACAGGTACTAAGTAGCAGAGATAGAACTGAAACCCATTCCATCTGGCTGCAGAGCCAATGTTGCTAACCAGGATGCTACTTTGACTCTCTTGATGAGCTCTAGGCTCCTTCTATTTCTAAAATTATAAAACCACAATACATGCCTTCTCCTTTGATAACTCAATGAAGAAGTATCTCTCAATAATAAAAGTATATGGCATTGGGAATATGTCTTTAATGTAGGCCTGGAAACATATCTAGCCAATAATGAGGGTTTGAAGAATGAAAAAGAGATGACATTGCAACTTATTTTTAGTACATTACTTTAGTTAGGATGTGTTAGTTTTCAATAACCTAAGGTAAGGATGATTCATTATCACACTCCAGGACAACCCATACTAAGAAAGTATTTGTATGTTTGTTGGTATCTGATATGAATCAAAATATTTATAAAATTAAGTACTTTAGAGTAAATGCCTGTAAATTTGCAACTAGGTGTTGACTTTATCACTGTGAACATTACCAAATTACTAGTAATATAACAACACTACAGATTTAAAAATTTCTTGAGCTGTGACTTCAATAACATTTTCATTTATTGGAGTTTATATAACATCCTCAGAAGCTTTAAAAAATGATTTGCAAACAGCTTGGAAATGTTCTAGCATTTCAGTGAAGTAAAAAGCATATGTGTGTGTGTGTGTGTGTGTGTGTGTGTGTGTGTGTGTCTGCATAACTGAAAACAAGTAGTATGTTCAATGTCACTGAATAAATTGGAATTAGGGTGAAGAATAATTCTTATACAAATGCTTTTCACAGCACTTCTCTTGAACCACAGTAAAAGCCTATGTTAGGACTATGCTCAAGTTAGCTTCTCTAATTTACCTTCTTAGGCAGAAAGCCACTAATTTGCATTAACAATTAGCAGCCTGAAGAACATCCTCATTTAAATGATAGGCAAAGAAAAATGTGCCACAAGTGATAATCATGAGAATCAACTGAAGAGATGAGGAAATCTATGAGATGGCAGTATTATTAAATTGGCCGTTTTGATATTGGAAGACTCATGAAAAGAAGAAAGCCAATGCCCTAAAAAGTTTCCAAATTATAAAGCAACATGAAGATGAACTAATTTGTATGAGATTGGAAAACAGGAGATCTTTGTCAATCTTGTTGAGAGGAATTTTTCTTGAATCGAAGAGACAGAATCTAGATTGCCAGAGTTTTTAGGAAGTAAGTAAGAAGGTGTAGAGAGTAGAGGTGACTCAGATTTTAATTAATCAAATGCACACAAACTTGAAAATTAAACTAGAGACTTATAAATAACTCATGGGTCAAAGAAGTCACAAGAAAAATTTGAAAATATTTTGAATGGAATAAAAATAACACATCTAAACATATGAGGGAGATAGCTGACAGTGCTTACAGAAATTTATAGCTTTAATGGAAATATAAGCAGCAAGGACATATCTGAAATCAATTCGCTGTTTCTACCATATGAAATTTAAGAAAAGCCCCCAGAAAAAACAATAATAAAGATCAGAGCAGAGGCTGATTATGGTGGCTTAAGTCTTTAAGACTGAGACTGGAGGATTGGTTGAGCCCAGGAGGTTGAGACCAACCAGAGCAAGATAGCAAGATTGTCTTTACAAAAAACATAAAAAATTAGTCACGTGTAGTGGCATGTACCTGTAGACCAAGCTACTCAGGAGGATAAGGAGGAAAGATCACTTGAGCCTGGGAGATGGAGACTGCAATGAGCCGTGCTCATGCCACTGCACTCCAACATGTGCAATAGTTTAAAAAGTGTCTCAAAATTTAAAAAGTATCTCAGAAAATTAAAAATAAAAGAGTAGAAATCAATGAAATAGAAAATGTAAAGAGCAATATCAATGAAGGAAAACTTGGTTCTTTGAAATATTAACAACATTGGTAAACCTTTAACTAGAATGACCAAGAAAATTGAGAAAATTATTTCCTAACAAAGTACTGTTTGCGAGCCTAGTCCTGCAAAATATATAAATAATTATACATTATGACCAAGTAGAACTGATCTCAAGAATGCAAAGTGAGTTTAACATAAAACAATTAACAAAATATTCTATGTCAATAGAGTGAAGGATGAGTACTACATGGTCATTCAAAGGTGTGGAAAGGTTTCTGGCAAAATCTAGCACCTATTCATTTAACAACTCTCAAGAAACTAGGTTTTAAGGGGAACTTCCTCAACCTCCTAAAGGGTATCTATATAAAACTGTGAGCTAACATGATATCTAATGTTGCATATGCTATGTTAAAGACTGATTTTTTTCCTATAAGATGACCAAGGCAAGAATGTACATTTATACCATTTTTATTTAACGTTATATGGGACACAGGGGCAGAAGAAGGCATAAATGCATCCAAGTGGAAAATGAAGAGATAAAACTATCTTGATTCATAGATGGTATATTTTTGCATGTACATTTGGATTTCAGAAGAAATACAACATTAAAATTAATAAACAAGTTTAGCATATTTGTAGGGCACAAGATCAATTTATAAAATCATTGTGTTTCTATATACTAGCAATGTATTTTCAGAAAATGAAATTAAGCCATCCCATTTACAATAGCACCAAAAAGAATAATATGCTGATTAATAAATGCAACAGAAGAGGTTCCAGACTTTCATACTGAAAACTACAAATCGCTTGAGAGTAATTAAAGGAGATCTAACTAAAAGGAGAGGCAAAGCATTTTCATTGATTGTTATGCATATTCATTGGTATGTTTTAATTACAATACATCCCAGTTATCAATGTATTCTAAGCAATTCCTATCAAAGTCTTGGTAAGCTTTTCAGCAGAAATTGAGATGATTAGAAAATTTATATAGATATTCAAAGAGCTGGAATAGCCAAAGCAGCTTTCAAAAAGAAGAACAAAATTTGAGGCTTACATTACCCAATTTTAAACCTAAGCTAAAGCAATCAAGACAGTGGGATATTGGTATAAGAAGAATCAGATAGACTGTGGGTCAACAAACTAATACCTGTGGGCCAAATATGTGCAACCTCTTTTTTTTAAATAATGAAAATCATATTGGAACCCACTTATGCCCGTTTATTTACATTTTATCTATGGCTGCTTTACACTGCAATGACAGATTTGAGTAGTTGTAATTGAGATCACATGGCCTACAAAAGCCTAAAATATTACCTATCTGGCCCTTTTATAAAAGTTTACTTTCCTCTGATATTGATAAATGGAATAGAATTAAATGTTCATAAATCCTTATATTTATGTCAACTGATTTTTAAGAAATAAGTTAAGACAGATCATGGTGATTATGGTGGCTCAAGCCTTTAAGACTGAGACTGGAGGATTGGTTGAGCCCAGGAGGTCAAGACCAACTTGGGCAACATAGTAAGACTGTCTTTACAAAAAAATTAAAAAATTAGTCACATGTGGTGGCATGTACCTGTAGACCAAGCTACTCAGGAGGCTAAGGAGGAAAGATCACTTGAGCCTAGGAGATGGAGACTGCAATGAGCTGTTCTGGTGCCACTGCACGCCAACGTGTGCGATAGTTTAAAAAGTGTCTCAAAATTTAAAATTTGGAAAAGAATACATTTTCAACAAATAGTTCTGGAAAAATTGAATTTCTGTGTGTGTGTATATATGTATATATACACATATATACATACGTATACATGTATACGTATGTATATATATACACATATACACATACGTATACATGTATACGTATGTATATATATACACATATATACATATATACACACACACAGGACTTGGGAATATTTAGACCCTTACCTCACACCATGACACAAATTAACTCAAAATAGATCAATAGAGCATAGACTTACATATAAAATCTAGTACCACAGAACTTCTGAAAACTTTGGTTCGGCAAGGAGTTCCTACATATGTAGCCAAAATATCCACAAAACGAAATACTGATAACTTGAACTTCATCAATATTAAAACTTAAAATATTTTGCTGTTCAAGACTAGGAGAAAATATTTTCAATATCTATCTGACGAAGTGCTTGTATCCAGAATATCCAGGATATATAAAGAATTCTTACAACTAAATGATAAGAAAATAAACAAACGATTTCTTAAAAAGGGACTAAAGATACAAAGAGACAAATAACCCATGAAGATATACAAATGGTTAATAGCTATGTTACTAAATATGCTCATTTTGATTAGTCATTAGGGAAATTATAATTATGAAAATTGAAACCTCAATCAGATACCATTAGACACTCGATATAATGGCTTTAATCAAAAGAAGAAACTACTAAGCATTTACAAGGATATAGAAAGACTAAAAAGATTATACATTGTTTATGGGAATGTAAAATGTCAGAGTCGTTTTGGAAAACAATTTGGCAATTTCCTAAAAGTGAAACATATACTTACATGTGACCCAGTAATTCCATTTCTATGTTTACAGAAAGGAAATTGAATCATATGCCCACACAAAGACTTGCCAATTAATGTTTGAAGCATGAAACATTATTCATAATATATTCCAACACTGGAAAGAGTGCAAATGTTGACTAACTGGCAAATGGATGAGCAAACTTTGTATTTCCATACAAGGGATTACTACTCAGCAATAAAAAGGAACAGATTTACTGATACGTGCAATACAGGGATGAACCTCAAAAACATTAGGATAAAGAAGCCAGGCACAGAGTACTATATATTTTATGATTCTGTTTATATGAAATGTCAAGAAAAAGCAAAGATACATAAGCAAGCTTTCAGAGTGATTATGATGTTTGAGAATTGGAGTACAGTGATAGTTGCAAAACTATACATTTAAAAAAATTCACTGAATTGAACAGTTATAATGGATGAATTTCATGGTGTAGAAATGATAAATCAATAAAGGTGTTAAAAATAATCTTTTTTTAAACTTTTTGAAACATAGATTACTGATTTCAGGCATTTTTATTACATAAATTTAGAGCTCTAAATGATACCTAAAGAATTGTATACTTATTTTTTATTGAGGTAACATTTATACACTGTCAGTTCTGCTGTAATGTTATATATGTGCTCCCCAAATTACTGTGCTATGGAAAATTGCCCAACAAAATACAGTGCTTATGAGAAAAGTGGGTTGAGGGGAATATATCAGTGACATAAAAAATGACATGAACCTAGATAAATGGTAGCAAAGTTTTACATGTATTAAATGGACATGATAAAAATAAATGCTATAATATATATGATGCTTTAAGTGTTTAAAAGACCAGACATTTGCTTGTGGAAGTGTGCTTCCAAAGGGTTTAGCTTACAAGTTATTGTGAAGTGGTGGAAGGTGGGTATATTAGTTTCCTAGGGTTGCTATGACAAATTAATACCAACAGGGAGGTTTAAAACAACAGAAATTTATTTTCTCATACTTTGGGAGGTAAGAAGTCTGAATTCAAGGTGTTGACAGTTGTTGCTTCTTCTGAAGTTTCTTGGGAAGAGTTCTTCCCTGTTTTGTCTAGCTTCTGGTGCTTGCTGGTAATCCTTGGTGTTTCTTGACTTGTAGACGCATCACTATAATGTCTGCCTCTGTCTTCACATGGCCTTCTCCCCTGTGACTCTGTGTCTTTGGGTCCAAATCTTCCTTTTATGAGGACAACAGTCACATTGATTTTAAGACTAACCCTAATGTAGTATGACCTCACTTTAACTTGATTGCATTGGCAAAGACCCTATTTCCAAATACGTTCATATTTATAGGTTCTGAGTGGGCATCAATTTTGAAGGGATACTATTCAATCCAGTACAGTGGGTTATTTGAAATTGGACAGAAAGTTGTAACACTAAATGAGCATTGGAATGTATTACAACACACATGGTGAACTGAAATAGTTGCTAGATGTTTGAAATGTATGTTTGTGCATTATTTATCTCATTTAAGCTTGGTGAAATTTTTGGCATGCAGCTAGTTTTTTTTTCATGGGCCAAATCCTGCACAAGCAAACACAAAATTCCATTCTGATTAATATATTAGTCAGGTTGGAATGAATTTATGTTTTCAAAACAAGTGTTAGAACTGATTGTCAATAGAATGTATAATTTTTAATCACACTGTTCAGATGTTGACAAATGCATTAACTGTGTAATCCACACCTTCCTCAAGATAAAGAAAAATTTCACCAGCCTAGAAAATTCTCTATTGCTTCATATAAGTTGTTCTTCACTATAGGTTTGTTTTACCTACTCTAGAACTTCATATGAATGGATTATGTAATAGGTACTCTTTATTGCATAAAGGCCAAGCCTCCTTTATACAATATCATGTGTCTTGGTCCACCCATGCTGTTATATCACTATTTCCCTCTTTATATTCTTTTACTGAAGTAAAATTTTTATAACATAAAATTTACCATTTTAACCATTTAAAAATATATTTCAGTGGCTTAGTACATTCACAGTGTTGTGCAACCATCACCACTCTCTCATCCCAGAATGTTTCCATCTCCTCAAAAAGAAACCTTATACCAGTTAAGCAGTCATTTCCCATTCCTACCTAATCACAGCCTCTGGAAACCACTAATCTACTTTCTATCTCTGTGAATTTGCTTATTATGGATATTTTATATAATAGGCATAATAAAATATGTGACCTTTGTATCTGGTTTCTTTCACTTAGCATAATGTTTTCCAGATTTGTCCACATCATGGCTGTATCAGTACTTCATTCCTTTTTATGATTGAATAATATTCCATTGTATCGATATACCACATTTTTTATCCATTTATCAGTTGATGGACATTTGGACTGTTTCCACTTTAGGGCTACTGCGAATAATGCTTCTATGAACATTTATATTTAATTTTTTTTGGAACACATATTTTCAATTCTCCTGGATAGTGGTTAAGAGTAAAATTTCTAGGTCATACGGTAATTTTATATTTAAGTTTTTGAGGAAATGCCAGACTATTTTCCAAAGCAGTTGTACTTATTTTACATTCCCATCAGCAATGTATGAGAACTCCAATTTCTCCACATTCTCACCAACACTTTTTGAAAAGTTACACTGTATGTGAAGTGATATCTCATTTTTTAAAATTTTCATTTCCGTAGTAATTAGTGATATTAAGCATTTTGTTGTTCATGGCTATGTGTCTATCTTCTTTGAAGAAATGAGGACTGAAGTAATTTGTTGACTTTTAAATTGGCTTCTTTGTCTTTGTGTTGTTGAACTGTAAGTATTCTCTGTATATCCTAAATACTACACCCTTATCAGATATAACATTTGCAAAAATATTCTCCTATTTTGTGAGATTTTCTTTCACTTGGTTTCTTTATAGTGTCTTTTGAGATACAAAAATTTTTAACTTGAATGAAATTCAATTTATCTATTTTTATTTTGGTGGTTGTGTATTTGGTGCCGTATCTCAGTGTGTATTGCAAAATCCAAGGCTACGAAGATTGATCAGTATTTATTTTTACTAAAATGTTGTATAGTTTTGACTCATATTTAGGGCTTTTATCCATTTTGTGTCAATTTTTGTGAATGACATAACATAGCTGTCCAACTTAATAATTTTATACATAGGTATCCAGTATTCCCAGAATTTGTTGAAAAGGTTATTTTTCCCCATTGAATAGTTTTGGTACCATGTCAAAAATCAATTGACCATAGATTATGATGGGTATATTATTGGACTCTCAATTTTATTCTCTAACCTATATGACTTAGTATCTCATTGTTTTTGTTACTGTAGCTTTATGATACGTTTTAAAATCAGGAAGTGTAAGTCCTCGAATTTTGTTCTCGTTTTTAAAGATTCTTTTGGGTATCTGAGTTCCTTTGCAATTCCTTAAGGATATTAGGATTATATTTTTCATCTTTGCAAAAATAAAAGTTGGATTTTGATAAGGAATGGATTGAATCTGTACATTTTTCAATCCATTAATTATCCATAGAACTCAAATTAATAGACATTTTCAAGACTCTGGTATATATATATGATGTGTACCTAATGAAGGGTGAAAAATTCAGGCAATCAAATGGAGTTTTATATCAAATAGGAATTTTTTTCTTCACTTAATTACATAAATTTTGCACTTCTCAACAAAGCCATGGATGATTTTTGATGTTTTCAACCTTTTTATTTTAGTCATTCTCATTGATGTGTAATGGCTAAATACAATGCTTTATATTTGATTGAACTACAATTTGTGAGGCATAGTATACTTATTCTTAAATGAAATTTTTAAATCATTCACTTAGATTTGTCACACCTGATGATGAAGAAAAGTAAATATTTAAAGAGACATGGGTTATCTCAGAAGATTGTCCCCCATCTGTTAAAGGAATCATCTGGCCCCTTAAATTCTAAGATAAGATCAGTTAGGGAAGGAACTGCCAATATTTACTTTCACCTATCCACTTCATTTATTTTTCCCTTGACCTATTGAGGATCCTGGAATATGTCCATTAATTATCCATAGAACTCGAATTAATAAACATTTTCAATTCTCTGGTATATAGATGATGTGTACTTAATGAAGGATGAAGAATTCAGACAATCAAATGGAGCTTTACATCAAATGGGAAATTTTTTCTTCACTTAATTACATAAATTTTGCACTTTTCAACAAAGCAATTGGTAATTTTTGCAAAAATAGCACCTCAAAATATATTTCAGTTTGATATCTGAATGCTAAAAGGATACAAACAACTTTCATATAAGTAAAACCTTAAAATCAGTTTTCTAAAGAAATGTTTAGGGAATTTCTCTAAAGGAAACATTTTTTCCATTTATAATATGTGATTTAGGCATTTATAACACTCAGAGGAAAACGACAGCAATCATAGGAAAATACCTTTTTAGAATGTTACCATTTCAGTTTGTCTCAAATTACTTTTAAAGGAATATTTTTGTAAGAAATTCAACATATCTGAATTTAATATAGGCTATGGAATGTATGTCCATTTCTATGACAATTTTGTAGATCACCATTATTAGTACATATTGCTCAAGTGAGAGTTTAAAAAACAAAACAAAACAACAACAAACATTCCTATGGAATGCATTGATGTTGCAGAAGTATCTTCTACTAAAAATTAATTTAAAGTTATATCATCATGTGACTTTAGATTTCAGTGTAGAATATTATGCCTTGTGGTAATTATCTTCTATCTTTTAGATTTGATATAATCTTATTATGTTTCTGTAAATTAACCACATTGTCACCAAATAGAATTGGGCCTTGATTACTCAATGTAAAACAGAACCCACGTAACCAAGATGTATGCTTAGGGTTATTTAATAACTGTTAAAGAGACAATTTCGATGCATAAATCTGGAATGCCATCTATCAACCTAATGAAAAGAAATATTATCTTGCATTTTCTTTTTCTGTTATTGATTTGTGGTGCCCCAAGACCATTTTAAAAATGATCGGCGTAGTCCTTGTCTGTCATGGAAACAAATTCATTCCTTGGGTGGCTAAGCAATATGAGGGGAAATAAATTTCTCAGAAATGTATCCCCTGAAGGTTGCTATCCATTATTGTTATAAGTTTGCAATGGAAATGGCTTTATTGCTACATAGAGAATATGATAAAATTTAAAGCTTGTGAAAGATGATTAGAAAACAAGTATAATAAATATATAATATATCACCAACAATATATCACCATATGTAATACATTTATTTATTTGACAATGTTTTGAGTATATCAAAGCAAATGGGAACAACTCAAATCTGAGTGTTAATCCAAAGAATAATAAAAGTGAAAAATTAATGCCTTCAGGGAATTCGGAATTAAAATATTCTCCCATTTCCAACATAGAGCATTTACATTTTCTGCTTGGATGGCAGGTATGAGCTCTATAAATCAGATTTCATCATATAAATCTGTTTCACTTAACTTTACCTCTTCCACACTGCTTCTAGTCTGAGCTTTAGTAAAGCTTCATGAATCTTTCTAAAAGATCATCTCAGCAGAAAAATAAAGCAAAAGTTAGTGGAACTAATTCTGTTACTTGAGTTTAACCTTAGTTCTATGTTATCTTTGGCCACTTTTATGTGAACACATCACAGAAGTTGGGATATGTTATTTTATTATATTTAAGTAAAATCCCTCATTTTAATATATCTATACACAGCTAAACATATCTATTTGTTTTAAAACAGTAATATATATTTTAACTTATGTGGACATATCAACAAGGATATTAAAGTGTTCATTTTTTATTACAGCAAAAAACTAGAACAAATGTAATGTTCTGCTAAATATACGCATGTTATTCTCTCTGGATACTAAGATTTCACATAATTTTGATAAGGTTCTTCTTATATATAATTTTGAATTCATTTTTCCAAGTGACTTTTTGTGATTACAATTAGCAAAGATAAATAATTGCATCTATTATACATATTACCTTTTTTTCATTACGTTTTGCTTTCTATTTTTTTTTTAATATCATGATTCCTGGAGGTAGGCAGGTAGAAAGCAAGATAGCTTTATTAGAGTGAACAAAAGTTGAGGAAAATACCATATAGTATGATTAGAGGATTTACTATTTTATCAACAGCTGAAGTTCCCCATAGTAGCCTTTGTGTTTGTAAATCCAAATATAAATCTATATTTTAGTATCTTGGTACCACAGCAGCTAACATTTGAATTTCATTTTATAACTACCTATTATATCAAGCTTAAATATTTCCCATTAAGAATCATTGTAGTCAATAAAAATATGGCTATTGTAAGTCTATCTTTTAAACATCTGGTTTCAGTGACCCCATGTTGAAAGGCCAATCCCTTTAGAATGATATTAAATACATTGCATGGTAAGGTCTAAAATTTCAAGTGCTGCTTTGACGTTTTTGGGACTCACAAGACCCGTAAATCTTACAAGCTTCCCTGCTCTTGCCAGATACATGTCCTGACTCTCTTAAAGAAAGCACGCCTACCTGGCTAGTTCCTCTATTATGCCAGATCAGTTGCACTCCACCTGGCTCTCAACCTAACTGCCATTCTGGGGAATTACTCTAACAAACCAATCACATTCTTCTGCAGGAACCAGAAGGCAGACACCTCACCCTCCTATTACTATAAAGCCTGTCTCCAATATCCGTGTTCACTCTATTACCAAGTAAAAACCCCATGTAGCCTTGCATGGCATGGGATGTCCTAGTCTGTGAATATATATGACTAATAAACTGTTGTCAGTTTCATTGGGCCAATGATAGGTGTCATCCATTTGGCCATCTTGTACTATTTAGTGCAGGGGATTCCCTCATTAACAATGGAGTGAATAGGAGGTGATCAGAACACACTACAATGAAAGTGAATAATTCATTAAATTACTTTTCATATCTTTGTGAGATTTAAATGTCTATGTAATAAAGACTTTGCTTGGCTTAATTTTGTTGTAATAAACGATTCAAAGAGAGTAACATAATTTTAGCTTTTACTATAAAGAATGCTATTTGCAAAAGTACATACAATGGAGTTTAGCAAAGACCAATGGCTTTTCTCTTGAAAATGATAACTTATCAATTTATATTTGCTTATTTAACTCAGGAATAAATAGCTCTTAGACATAATGCATGAATGGTGTTCTTGCTTCATACATTAGTTGTAAATTTAACATTGCAGCAATGATATTTGAGAATTAAATTGAATTCGTTTTGATAAATCCATGAGTGATCAACACTATAGACTTCATTCCATATAATTTGTAAGACCTAGCAGAGCTGCTTTGTCTTCTCCAATTTAATAACAGATCCTCAAAATTTACCTGGGCATTTTTATATTCATGAATTTTTTAAGCAATAGTTTACTTACCTGCTAATCTTTTCCTCCAGTGGCCAATTAAATGGCTAACAGGAAGTCTAAAATACACACATTCACATGCATCACATATATAATTTTCTACACATAGTTAAATATAAACTGATGATAAAGGATAAGGGTAGATTATTTGACAGTGTCAATATAGCGTTTAATTAGGATTCTTGGATAAAAGGCATAGTTTTAAAAAATATACAGTCTACAATTAAAAGCATAACTGGATAAGCAAAATCGTTGGAGCAGATAATGGTTAGGGAAGAGGTCCGAAGAAGTAAAAGCAATCAAAGGGTCTCATTGGTGAAAGAAATACCTATGTTTTTGCTTTGAAAAGTTGATCAGGTAAGAGAAGTTGGAGGATAATATGTTTGCATTCACTGTTTTTGTGATTTTTCTATTCTTTAACAAAATGTAGTTTAACAAAAAAGGATTTCACTCATTTCAAAGAAAATTAAACTGCAGTAAGATATTTTTCCTCCAAGAAGTAATACATAAACCTCTCTTGCACCATGCCTCCCATCCTCTTAGCCTCCCTTTGTTACCACAATTCTTGAGACCAGCTATTGCAAGCAGATGCGACTTGCCATTACATCACCACAGCTGCATCAGATATCCTTGCTTTCTACTCAGGGCTTCTCTGCTGCCACTGTGTGGATTGCCTGCAAGGAGCTGCTCAATCTGACTCAGGCATAAGCTTAGAAGTGCGAGGGGATGAACACCCCATGAAGCCACCCTTGCCAAATATGGTATAGGAATAGGTGGATATCTAAAGTCTCTCCTCTTTCTCCTTTTGGGTGGATAATTTTGAGGGGGGACTAGTTCTTCACAGGGCTCTTCACAAGGTTCCTAGCAGGGTCAGGTCCTAACTGCCCACAAGGCTGGGTGACTTAGTTACTCACCCTTGGACTTTCTTCTCTTTTCGTTTCACTCTTCACCTTTCTTATGATCTCTTCCCTTTTCTTGTGATCTCTTCCCTTTTCTTGTGATCACTTCCTTTTTCTTGGAATCACTTCCTCAAATAGATCGCCTTTATTTTCTTGGCAGAACCTAGGCTAAGACAAGCTGACAATAGTACAAAGTGAGTTAAGATGTGCTGTTTCTTCACCATAGAAGAACATACTAATAGAGATATCTTTCCTGCTACAAGTGGATAAACAAAATGTATAACTCAAATAAAACATAACTCAAAATAGTCTAAAAGTCTGCCAGGGTCAAAAGAAAAAAAGGAAACCCTTGGTACCAAGCTACAGTATGGCAAAAAGAGCTAAAGAAGAAAGACCAGGCACTGAAGCTCCAGTGACCTAGTGCTACAGCCATCCAAGTACAAATACAAAGACCAAAATCGTCATCCAAATATATTTCTTAGCCAATTTAATACCATATTCTCACAAATAATCATTCCTTTTTCATTGAAATATTTAGTTGTTAACTAAATTGGCCAAATAACCGATTTTTTGGAGCCATATAGTCATGTTTCCATATAATAGGGATACTTGTTTCTTTCCCAATAATGAATATGAATCTATGTTCTCTTCTCCTTGTCATTAGTTATAAACCAAGAAATTTCAGGAAAGCATAAGTAATAAATACTATACTACCACAATATCCAGCAGTTTATTTTTTATTTTTGTGTAGCATCCTTAGCCCATCCCACTGCATTTTTAGATCTGATTTTCAACACCATCAAAGATATGGTCCCTTATTTAGGATGCCACCTAGAGTATAATAGCATTTCTGTGAGTTGTCAAATTTTACCTTTGTAATTAATGATAAATTATTTATTTAGATTAATGGTTCTGATTTATCAGACACTTTAAAATCATAGTGATAGTCCTCTGTATTTTAATGAATGATGAAGAACATACCAAGAGAAGTGTTTTATAATATATTGAATTTGAATTCAATTTTTCATAGAAGAAATTAGGGTTTCTGCCATTGCTGGCGGTTTATAATTATTTCAAAATTTCAATTGTCTTAGGAAAATAGTCATTTGATTATAAAATCAGTGTATGCACCTTCTCTTGCCATTGCATTACCAAGTCTTTCACAGTGATTATAAAAAAGCATATTTTTATATTGTATTCGATGTATTTATACCATATTAAAATCTCTTTGAATTATAGAAGGTTTTAATATTTGAGTTATAAGAGTCAATCTATAGAACTGAAAAACTTAAATGCACTTTGCATGTGGACAACACATATTTTGTTAACGTCATTTCAGTAGATATTATCTCTGAAGTTTTTAATCTTGTTAATTATTTGGGATATTTTAATTTAGTGAGTTACAGTGTCAATGAAACCAATGTTTAATAGTTAATTTCATAAGGGAAATTTTTCTTAGCAGAAAGGCCAACTGCCATGTGGAGAAACACATCATCTTTAACTTGTGCACATGCCCCAAGCCTTGGTACTGTGGAAAACCACGGCTATTGTCATAGACCTTCACCCTTAGAAATTATGATGCCATTGTATCCCTTACTGTATTAATTCACTAGTAATTTATATCATATTGTCTTTCTCATGGATAATTTTTCTTCCAAAATAGTTTATTTTTGTATGAAGTATGTATTAGTCCATTCTCATGCTGCTATGAAGAACTGCCTAAGACTGGGCAATTTACAAAGGAGAGAGGTTCAATTGACTCACAGTTCCACATGGTTGCTGAGGCCTCAGGAAACTTTCAATTGTGGTGGATGGGGAAGCAAACACATCCTTCTTCACATGATGGCAGAAAGAAGTGCCAAGCAAAAGAGGGAAAAGCCCCTTGTAAAACCATCAGATCTCATGAGAACTCACTCACTATCGTGAGAACTGCATGAGGGTAACTGCCCTCCCGATTCAATTACCTCCTACCAGGTGCCTTCCATGACACATGGGGATTGTGGGAACTACAATTTAAGGTGAGATTTGTGTGGGGACACAGAGCCAAACCATATTAAAATATTTTGCCAACTGTAAGGTACCTTATGATTTGCAAGTGATTGTAGCACAGAGAATATAACACTTAGGAGCCAATATGTTTGTTGAGTGAATGTAAATATAATAATGCTTATACATCAGGTGCAGATAAATAGCCATTAAGGTTGGTATTTTAGCATCTAAGTATTTTTTCACTCAGTTGGGTCTTAGAACAGAATACATGCTATTTTCTAATTATTAGTATATACATCCTAATTGCTACATTGATCCAACATATTCTTAGGAATTTACAGTTTTTGTATGGTTACCTTTGTATATGTACTTCTATTTTTTAATTCCTACCATTAGAGATTAATATATTGAAAGTTCTGGGAATAAATACATTTTAATATTATTGAAGAAATTCATTTATGTGATATATTCCAACTGTCATAACTAGAGGAGAGTATGGTTATTCTAGAATGTTATACATGGTAGCTGTATGTGTAAGTGTCTGTTTAGGGAGAAAAATATTTTGTGTGGGGAGATGTGATCAGAGGATAGCAGAGATGTTAAAAAGGAGGTATGAGTTTATGTTAGAAAGATTCTGGGATGCCTCCGGACTAAACTGGACTTAAGATATTTTATGACTATTAACCATTACTCTCCAAGGAAAGATAAGATATAAATATAAAACCAGTGAATAGCCATATTAGGAGGAAAGCACTTAAAAAAAAAAGACACAAAGTCTGTTTAGCCAGAGGTCAAAGTAAACATTAATAGAATGAAATAAACCAGTTTGCTGAGTTCAAAGACAAAAATAAGCCTCACATTATCTTTAATCAAATATCTACTTTTAAATAGAATATATATATATATATTCCAATTTATGTTATAAGTCCTTTTTTGTCTTCAAATGATGTTTTGCTGGGAAATATCTCTAAATTGACTTCTTAAATGCGATGCATATATACTTTAATATACCTTAGTAAGTCTTCAGTAACATAGAATTGGATAATATGGCCATCTTGATTAAACTTCCACTTTTTACTAAAAAAGAACCCGAGAGCATAGTTGGAGGTTAGGCTGGTGGTGGTTATAATGGGAGGCTGGGAAAAGGGTAGGGAAAAATGACCTTATTTCCCACTGGGCAAGCAGTCTCTCAAGCTTCAGAGGTTTCTGTTTGGCTGTCTTATAGATCCTGCCCACAGTCATAGAGAAAATGACCACAAGCAAGAACTTGGAGGTAAAATTTTGTCTTCCACTTTAAAAATGATTAGGGACCTAGTCATTACCTAACAAAAAACCTAAATAATCCATTCAAGGAAAGTAAAAAAACAAAAATTTAAAGAATGATCTGAGATGAAAGAGGGCATAGTCCACAAAATTTAGTAAATATTGGTAAATCTAAACATACATGCATGAATTATAATAGTAATATTCAAATTGTGTTGTTATAGAAATACAAAAAGAACTAAAATTCTGGAATGCTTGGGGGAAAATAGCATAGATAATGAGAGAGATAATGAGAGAGAACTGTTTTGTTTTTTTTTTTTTAATGTCCTTTTATTGTTCAGTAGAAAGGTAGAGATGTTGACCAACTTTGGACTTCAAATATACATGTTAAACATTATTCATGAAAAGCAATTATAAATAGAAACAGAATGCAAAATGTATGTATATCATTATACAGACAACTATAGAAGGTAAGAAAGTAAAACAAATAAAAAGCAATAAAATGATAAAATCCAAACATGGTAGAAGACAACTAGTAGGACTGTCATTTCCCCTGAGGATATTAAGGTATTATCAGACTGAGAGACAATAAACAAATCAACAACAACGAAAATATATATTCTATTTATAAGAGACATATATAAAACTCAAGTACAGAAAACCTATATGAGCCTTAAAATATTTTCCTGACCGATGGAGATCTGGCATTCTGATTTAAAAACACATTAGTCAATGATTAACTCAATAAAGTATGGATTGTAGCCTTTAAATTCCATTTCCCACTACAACAAGCCAGGTTTCTTGGAGAAATGTCTGATTCCAGGTCTGGGAAAAAACAGGCTAAAAGATCCTAGGGTTTCTTATTGTAAAAGAAAGCGAGATAGGTATTCAAGACTACTAACGTGTGTATAAAGAACTCTAAAACCAAATTGTAAGGTCCTTCTATTTCATGAGCAACAAAAAGAATAATAAGAATAATGTGATGCAATATATTGTGTATATTAAAAATCAACTAAACTCATTTTTCATTGTGCAAATGTGGATCATCTATGGAGACACTTCATAATTTTAAAACCCAGTGAATAAAATGAACAAGCAAGCATTTATCTTCCATTTATTATAAAATCTGCATCTCAAGTTAACCAAATAGTAGATGAATAAGTGTCTGCCTCTATAGAAAAACACGCAGCTGATAAATGTACAAGAAACAATTGAATTGGAATTCTACCACTTTACAATAGAGATTTTTGGATCTCTGTAATTACTGAATCTTTGTAATATCAATGTCTGCTGACACTAGTGAGTGAAAAGCAGATGGGAAACTTTTGTTTTTGGAGATGGAGTCTCACTCTGTCACCCAGGCTGCAGTGCAATGGCACAATCTCTGCTCACTGCAACCTCTGCCTCAGCCTCCCAAGCAGCTGGGACGACAGGGGCGTGCCACCATGCCCAGCTAATTTTTGTACTGTTTTAGTAGAAACAGAGTTTCGCCATGTTAGCCAGCTGGTCTCAAAATCCTGTCCTCAGGTGATTCACCCATCTTGGCCTCCCAAAGTGCTGGCATTACAGGCATGAGCCACCACCCCTGCCAGGAAACTTTTTAATGAATGAGTGGAGGTGGCAACACCTGAACCTATTGATCAGTCTCAAAAAGAAAAGCAATCACTTGTTAGATGCCTTCAGATATGGTGCAAAAAAAGAAAAGTCAGCTATATTCATTTTTGACAAAATCCTAATCGGTTAGTCTGTCATTTTGTGGGAAGTACAGAGACAAACAGGAATGCAATTAGCAAAATCTAATCTTTAGAAAATGTTTTAAGAAAAATAGTCCGGGTTCTTCAATAAATAAATAGAATAATGAAAGTGAGAGAAGAAAGCTACAGAAGAAACAATATGTAGATATATTAAGTAAAATAAATGGAACCAAAGTGTAGACATTTGAATATAAACTAAATATTCGATGGTATATAGCAATTACTATTATTTAGGATTATAGGGCTATTGTGGTTATGTTTTCTAAAAGAGTATCTCTTAAAGATATAACATAAAGTAGAGAATACTTTATTTTTCTTTTTTATTATACTTTAAGTTGTAGGGTACATGTGCACAATGTGCAGGTTTGTTACATATGTATACATGTGCCATGTTGGTGTGCTGCACCCATTAACTCGTCTTTTATATTAGGTATATCTCCTAATGCCACCCCCCCCACCCCACAACAGGCCCCGGTGTGTGATGTTCCCCTTCCTGTGTCCAAATGTTCTCATTGTTCAGTTCCCGCCTATGAGTGAGAACATGTGGTGTTTGGTTTTCTGTCCTTGTGATAGTTTGCTAAGAATAAGTTTTAATATGTCTTGTGTTTGTTTCAAAATAATTACAAAGTGGAAGGAATAGATAAAACAATATTGGCCATTTGTTGAAGCTGTTTAATGGAAATATGAATGCCCTTTATACTATTCTCTCTGAATTGGCAGATGTTTAAAAATATCTGTAATAAAAAGTTTAAAAATAAAATGTTGGTCATATTAATATTCATTTAAAATGTGGTTTTATTAGGAAGAAAACACTTTGGCTGTATTTCTAATTTCAAGGATATCTGTATATATAGCTACAAATAGAATATAAAGATAAGAAAAGTAATGGAAAAGCATGTAATCCTCATTTAATCTGAGCATTTCACTGGAGAGAGTTCTTTTATGTTGATAACACTGATGATAATTCATAGTGAAAAAATTGTGAAGTACCTTGTAAAATATTAACCTCAACTTTAGTAATCTGCAACTTTTTTTTTTTTCAAAAAGTAAGCACTGTCATTATCAAACACCCTAAGTTCTAGTCAACTGATGAATGGCCTAATAATACATTTGCCCTTGAAGGACATATGCACTGTAATTTTTTTATGCATACGGGAGTATATATACACATCTGTGTAATCATTATAACTTGGTCATTTCAGTAGTCTATTTCTATTTTCAATTCTATAAAAAGATTTTCAGTTTTTTGCATACTATATAGTAGCAACTCCAAAACAGAAACAATAGTAGGTCAATAGGTGGAGATATTAAGTATATGTTAAATGAAAAAGTTATTTAATAAATGATTGCACATTTATAGGTAAAGATTCTTATGATATTTCAACATTACAATCTTAAAGTTCCTTTTACTGATTATAACTTGGTGAAGATTTAATTAATGCATATTACATCTATTAACACATCTCAAATGTGTGTACATTAATAAAAACAAAAATTTCAACTTGGTTGTTTGCAATTCATCTTTTGGATCCACTGGCTAAGTTCTTTCAATATTTATCCCCTGTTAGAATTTTCAATATTTATCACCTGTTAGAATATTATCACCTGTTAGAATCACCTTTAGTAAAGCCTTAGCAGTTTTTCTTTAGGAAGCAATAGTACACAAGTGAATTTTCTTACTACACAGGAAACACTGGGAGTAGGCTATACACGTTAATGAGAGAAACGGTTAGCTTTTTTCTGACTTAGAAATTAGGGAAGCATAAGGACAGAAAAAAAATTGAAGTTAAACAAAACCTTCAAACAAACAACTGTTCTCAGTAGAGTGCCAGAGGGAATTTGTATAGCTAAAAAAGACTAAAGTATAGCAAATATTAAATTTAAAAGTAGCAAAAACTGAAAAATATTTAGCATATCTGGTTCAGACACAGTATTTTATCTACTATGGTAACAGTGCTCTCTTTAATCTTCTTAAGTTTCCCTTAAGAACATTTAACTGTGAACTAGAAGAGGAATGCTCAAGGTCTGTTTCTAATAGTTGGTAGTATTATGACCCTGGGCAATTCACTCTTTAGATTCAGTTTTTATCCTCTTTTAACTTCAGTTTTATTTTTTATTATTATGACAAAGTAATCATAAAAATACTTATTCTTCTTAGGATTATTGTGAGATCAAATAATCAGTTGGATGAAAGTGCATTGTGAATCTATGTCAACGTTAATACCAGTTCAGACTTACACCCTGCATTTCTAATGAGTGAGGATCAGGTTGGGCATATGGGACAAAGAAGCAGTGGAAGACACTATCGGCCAATCCTATCTAGGGAAGTGGGGGAATGATGCTACCACATTCAAGACTATACATTCAGTGAAGAAATGTTTCCCTTTTCAATACACAACGTGTGTTGAACCTCAATCTGTGTGGCCCTTAAAGGACTTTAAGGGAAAAGAATCCTTCATAAAGAAAGTCTTATTCTTGAATGCTCTTCTGCTTCAAGGCATTGGGGCCAGAGTACTTCTTCCACACAAGTCAATTAGAGCTTTGATTTTCCTATGTTTGCCTTTGGGCTCCATCATTTCTTAGTTGTATGGACTTGAGTAGGTTAATTCACTCTCTAAGCTTCATTACTCCTCTAGTAACGCTGACTGCCACAGTTAAGTTAAGTTAAGAGAGTAGAACTTAATAGGACTTGATCATTAAGCAATTTTATTTTCCTCCCACTTCCTTTCAAACGACCTTGGTGCATTAGTTGTTAGTTACTTCTAACATGGACTCTCACAGAAGTCCCATGACTTTTCCAGCTGCTCTTAGATTTAAAAAAAAGTCCTCAGTATGTTTCTAGTCAGAAGCAAGCTCACTCTCATTTCATTACAATGTGAGTGCAATTGAACAATCAAAATTCAAACTTTCATTTGAGGTTCCAACATTCCCCTCCCACACCTTGAGTGTTCTGCAGGGTTGAAACAGAAGTGGGAAAGGCCAGTGTGGTCTACTTCCCTATTCCCCCTTTCTCCCATCTTTCCACCTGTATTATCCTGTTCTCATACTGCTAATGAAGACATATTTGAGACTGGGTAATTTATAAAGGAAAGAGGTTTAATGGACTCACAGTTTTACATGTCTGGGGAGGCCTCACAATCATGGTGGGAGGCAAACAAGAAGCAAAGGCATATTGTACATGGTGACAGCCAAGAGAGTTTGTGCAGGGGAACTCCCATTTGTAAAACCATCAGCTCTCATGAGACTTATTCACTACCATGAGAACAGTATGGGGGAAACTGTCCCCATGATTCAGTTATCTCCACCTGGCCGTGCCCTTGACATGTTGGGATTAGCGCAGTTCCAGGTGAGATTTGGGTGGGGACCCAGCCAAACCATATTACCACCCATTAGTTCACCCCTGGCTTCTCCAGTATTCGGATGGTAAGGTGAGAGGAGAGATATGAGGAAATGTCCCATTGTGAAATGATATTTGTCTTTTCTAGGCTTGGCAGATGGTTGAAAGTTGACTCTCACCTTGGATATTTTTGGTTTCTCTGAGTTCACCCCCAACTCCCTGTGAATGTCCAGGTAGACTCCCTGTGATGCAGCCAATGCATCTTTTCTGAGGTGGCTGGTCACTTCAGATTCCTCCTGAATTCAGGCCCTTGTTAACCACCTTCTACTAGACCTTTCTTCCCCTACTCAATGGTTTATTTTTGGCCAAAGTACTTTTCACAATTTTACACATTTCCTTATTTTCTGTCCTTTTCAATAGACTATAAGATTTTAGAAGGCAAAAATTACCCATGTTATTCATTACTACATCTCCTGTACCTGGAATTATGCCTGGCATGTAGAAGATGTTCAATAAATATTTGTTGAATGAATGAGTGAATAAGTGAGCATTTGGAAGAAGATCCTCTGTATTGGGGTCCCATCATCTCTTACACAGCCCTGTTTTGGTGTAATCCAAACTAAGTTCTTGCTAGCTCCCATCAAAATATACACAACTAGTTCCCCCCAAACACTAACATTTGACAAGCAGAAGGCAGCTACTTCCCAACTTAACTCTCCATGCTCTTGTAGCAACTAGGTAACCATAACCACAAACTCATACATTTGGACCTTCATAGATAACAGTCTGGCATCTGTCTCAATATCTCATAAGGTACAAAGTCAAGTTCCCCGAGTCTTAAAATACCCTTTTGATGGCTTAAAATGTGGAATAAATATTTATCACTCGTCTCATATGAATACCACCACTGTCCAAAGAAATTCAAATACTTTCCCTCTCTAACCACTTAAATATTATTGACGTGGATGTTGAGGTGAGACATGCAAATCAGAACAACAGGCACCTTCTTTGCCAGTTCTGCATAGGTGTGGTCAAACCACTTGGTTCAGACCTATTGCTCTGCTCTTTGACATCAGAGCCTCAGTTAAATTTGAGACAACAGGATTTCTACTTTGAAATCCTGTTACATCTACCCTGAAAAGTAAGTGTGTATTGAGATAAAATTAATCTATAGTTTAACAAAACGCTTAACATAAATATTTCTTTCTAGAGTCTCTTCCTTAAATCATTGCTTGCTGTTCCTACTACAGTAAAATATAGAATCTTAAATGCATATCCTTGGAAAATTTTAAGCGTAGAAAAATAGCAAAACAGCTAATAAATTCCTTTGAAAATCCAAATAAGAAAAAAAAATATATAAACAAGAAAAAATCCCAAGATCATCATAAATACTTCACATGTAAGTTAGAATTATAGTATTTATTTTTCCCTGACAAGAATATATCATTTCCTGTTACTAATTTTTAAATTTCCCTTTAGATGTGCAAGCTAGGCAATTTTAACTTGTCAGAGTCACATAAATTACTGACTCACTGTAACAGCAAAAGCTATTTTCTGGTTTCTAGTGATTAGACCTAAAATACATTTTATAGCAAAGTATGAGATTAAATAGTTTCACCTCTAAATGTGGTATGCATGTGCTTCTTGTATCCTCCTTAAAAATTAACTATTCATGTTTAGTAGAGAGTGAAATTCATCAGGGACAAAGCACCGCAGATGAGCTCATTCTCCTGTTACCTTGATGTATGGAATTATTCCCTCAGGTCCAAATCTAATCAAATGTGACCACAATTCATCTAATACTTTCCTCCAGATCTGTGCAGCCTTTGCGGTATTACCAAATAATGAATTCTTCTACAGAGACACCTATAGGAAAATCCTTCTATAATCAAATAATTCTTGAGAGAAATGTATTTTATTTTGAGGCTATGAGTAGCTTTATTTGAATTTTCAGTACTCTAGGAACTTGGCAGATTACCTGAGTGTAATGGGATGGAATGAAAGACGAAGTTTTAAAAACAAATTCCCAAATGTTAGAAACATTTACAACAAGTTGAAATAAATAACATGCATTAGAAAAAAATAAAATAGCACAATTGTTTGTGTATACTGTTTGGCAAAGCTCTTCATAGTTTCAAAATATACTTACCAATAAGAATTGTCAATATATATGGATCTTATATCTCAAATGCCTTTATAACAAAGGCACTCTGTAGGTATCCCAATTCCGTGTATTTTGAGAACTTGCTTGAGATGTAGGACAAACACCTTAAGAGGGATGTCAAGTAAATAGTTATCTTCCATTTTCACCTATATCAAAAACAATGTACTCAAAGGAACTTTTTATGAGTGTCAACAATTCTTTGACATCATGTTCCAATAGTCCACACCATGTTTCATAATGCACACTCCTTGAAACCCCTTTGGGGTCTTTGTGACAGTTTAGTTAAGTCAAAATTCAAACATCTATCCCCAGTCAGCCATGGTCTGGAGCCCATCATCCAAATAAGACTCACGTCCAGCCTTCCCACCAGCTGGGCTTTTGTAGGAACACTGCTTTAATGTAACAGTGGCTGTAGTGCAGTGATGAGCCCTAGACCTAACAATATGTTATAGTAATTGAAAATCACCATCTTTGGGGCCAGAACAACCCAAGTTCAAGTTCTAGCTCATGAATTTACAAGCTGGGTGACCCTGGGAAATTGCTATAATCTATGAAATAAGCCTTAGTTGCCTGTCTGATGGGAAAAGGAAATCAGATATTTAAAGTGTTTACTATGCTTCCTTGTACATACTACAAAATAAATGTTAGTCATCAATATGTCTGTTACTATTAAAATAATCATAGTAATAAATCATGGCCCCAACAATCACAGGTTTTGAGGGTGGACCAGCATGAAATAACAGTGTCCTGGCAGACAGAAGAGGGGAGCCAAGTAGCAGAGAAATTAAAAGCAGACAGTATTTAGCAATTCAATGAGGCAGGAGGCATTAGGCATATTTGGCAGTAGGAAGCAAGTTTTTGGCCAGAGACCTGGGTTTCAGATTCAGGGCTGTCTGTGCTTTGTTTCAGAGGAAAGGGTAAGTAGTTTTAATAAAAGATGGTGAGAGGTGCTTCCTAGAAAAATTGGAAGACAGTAATTTAGACACAGGGAACAAATCTGGTAACCAAAAACAGGAGAAGAGCACTAATGTGGCAACCCTACCAAACCAACACATAGTTTATAAAGTTTGGTAGGGTTGACAAGATGGTGAGTTTTTTGATGTCATGAAATACCTGAAACCAGTCAGGAAAAGTCCCTGAGTTTTCGATAGGGATATGCCTGTATGTGTCTGTTCTGTGCGGGAAACATGCAAGGGGAGAAGAAAAGGCACACACACAATACCTTTAAGGGTAAACAAGCTTTATCCTACGTAAATGGCAATGGGATATATTAAGCAAATGATATAATAAGCAAAGTAATATAATAAGCAAATTGATTTAATAAGCAAATGATACAAAAAGCAAATGATAAGCAAATTGCAATGGGAAAGGGAGAAGGGAAAAGGTATATATTTACTCTCACCAGACTCTGGAGGATTCACCACCAGACTGGGAAGCAACAGTCTGGGCTCCAGAGTCGGCCACCCATCCATGCACAGATGAGAAGAGGTCTCATGAAGGTTCAGCGCAGTCTGGGACCCTAACTTATTTTGTAAAAAGTTGCATGGCATGAGGCCCAGTTGTGAGGGCCCTTTGTGACTGGGCTCAAGGAACACAAAAAGGTCAACTTGTTTTTGTGATTGTCTATTGTTTTCCAATAACTAGCATATAGGAATAGATTGAAATAGAGATTTCTCCAAAACAGCACTGGATGAACGCCTCAAGGGGCTCACACAATCTGTTCCGGGACTTGGTGATCATCGTTTATGTCCATGTTCAATTGAGTTCAAATTTAATATTTAAGGTTTCCTCCACAGCATCACAGGGGGAAGGATGAGGGAGAACACTGAGCATTATTTTTAGGAAACCATGACTATGGGGATAGATTCTGACAGTAATCTTGCTATATTGCTGTACAGCTCCCAAGTTTTAGAATAGTGATAAAGAGATGTTCAATAATTTTTAAATTAAATCTGTATATCACACATTTGCTGCCCCCACCTACACAGGCTGATGATGGGGGCATAATGTTAACTCAGTTTTGACACCAATTTCCCAAAGGAATCCATTCACTTATTTAATTAGTTTTTAGAAAAGACCAAAGTATACGGTCATGGTGGAAAGAAGAAGGTATTGCATGGCTCACCTAGCAATTTCCTAGGTTTCTTTCTGTTCTTCCTTTTTCCCAA
This sequence comes from Mandrillus leucophaeus, assembly GCF_000951045.1. Lineage (NCBI taxonomy): Eukaryota > Metazoa > Chordata > Mammalia > Primates > Cercopithecidae > Mandrillus > Mandrillus leucophaeus. The sequence goes on along the minus strand of NW_012103120.1, from coordinate 1,174,207 downwards.
GTATTTTCATGTTTATTTTTTTCATTTTTATGGTGATAAAATACATATCATAAAATTTGCCACGAGTGGCATTTAGTACGTTCACAGTGCTGTGCAGTCATTACCACTATCTAATTCTGGAATATTTTCATCACCACAAAAAGGAACCCAATACCAAGTATAATCTGTTTTATGTCTCTATGAAATTGCCTACTCATGATTTCATAATGGCATCATACAATATGTAACCTTCTATATTATGCGTCTTTCACTTTGCTTATTTTCAAAGTCTATCTGTGCTGTAGCATGTATCAGTACTTTATTTCTGTTTATTGCTGAACCATATTCCATTGTATGTATGTACCACATTTTATGCATTCAGCAATAAATATTTGTTTTTTTCCATCTTTTGGCAATTATGAATAGTGCTGCTATGAATATTTGTGAACAAGTTTTGTTTGCACTCCTGATTTCAAATCTTTTGGATATATACTCAGGAGCTGAACTTCTAGATCATATAGTAATTCTATATTTAACTTATCAAGGACAATTACACAATTTTATATTCACATCAGCAATGTACAAGGGCTCCAATTTCTCCACATTCTTGATAACACACTGTTATTTTCCACTTTTTGTTTGTTCATTTTCAATTAAAATTATCCTAGTAGATATCATCCATGATGTGAGATTTCAATTTGCTTTGGATTTGCACTTCTCAAACAGTGAATAATGTTAAGTTTGTTGGCCATTTCTATACTTAGAGAAACATTTCTACAAGTCCTTGGCCCTTTTTAAACTGAGTTGTCTTTTTGTTGTTGAGCTGTAAGTGCTCTTTATATATTCTAGATACTAGACCCTTATGAGATACATGGTTTGCAAATACTTTCCCCCATTCTGTGGATTGTCTTTTTGCTTTCTTGATAGTGTTCTTTATTTGTGTCTTTGATGCTTTACCTCCAATGTTTTCTTTCTCTACTACCTCTTAGGAACAAATATGTTTCTTCCACAGGTGTGAATGAGAAGTTCCTCTACACTCTTTCTAACCAAAACAGCCGTCCAAATACAGTCAGGTACTGTGGAACTTAGGCTTCATCAGCGATATTCTATTATCTCAAAAAAGGTAGGTCTGCACAAAGAGAAATTTTATACCAGCAACTAAGAAAATAAAGTATATTCCATATTTTTTTCAGTAATGGAAGTTTCCTATATGGAGCAATAATTCTTTTCTTTCAAAACATTATACAAAATGATACTGCTACTATAATATAGTTATTCCTAGCAAAGAAGTGGATTCAATGGTGATCTGGGTTTTAAACAATTGATAACTTGTCCTGAGAGCATTAAAAACCCTGATATAGACACATGGAGTATAATTCTTGCAGATTCAACACTATGGGTAAATCCTATCTGCAGAAGAGCAGCCGTATTACAGAGTAGTTGTCTAGAAGTCTTCAACTACATGGTAGAATGAGGCCAAGTGTGAAATATTAGATACCCAGACAACCGAAAACAAGACGGACTTAAAAAATTTATACTAGCTTGTGTATTCACCCTCAACCATAAATAAATAAACAAAAATGTAGATTTGTAATTCAAGATGGAAACATGGAATCTTTTTTACTACCATTTCCTCTAGTTTCAAAATGTGTTTAAGTCCATCCTTATTCTTGTGTTATATAAAGAACATTCTTTTTGACGTGTATTTACTTTAGCATTGTCTGCTTTTCTGAACTGATTTGATAGCAGTACCTAAAGAATAAATATCTGATATCTTTCAAAGACAGGGGCAGAGCAGGTAATGTAAATATAAACTTATTACTCTGTTAAGGATCAGCTGTTTCTGGTTGGTTTCATATCTGTATTCCATCATTCTGTATTCTGTATATCTGTATTTCATGTCTGTATCTGTATTTCCCCAACAATTCTGGGTGAATATTTGTTTATTTCTATGAAATTTATTTGATTGAATGCAATGTTTTCATCAGCTGTGGAAGTATGATTTGAACATATAATATTACATATAAGCTTAATTTTAGCATCATTAATGAAACAAATTTCGTTCCACACTTTTCAATCTTTCAAAATTTTAATCAGATCTATGTAGCTACATACTTTTCTGCAATAATACATATGTATTCATATGTACATATATATACACATACACACATGCACTTACATGTACATATAGTCTACTCTAGTAGGTTGAATGATAGCTCCCAAAAATATATGTTCAAATTGTAACTCTTGGTAACTCTGAATGTAACCTTTTTTGGACAAAAGGTCTTTGCAGGTGCAATTAACTTAATGGTCTTAAGATCATCTTGGATTACCTGGGTGAACCCAAAACCCAATCACTGGTGTCTTTACAAAAGTGAATCATAAGTGTATCACCCAGTTACTCCTAAACTTATGATGGGGTTACGTCCCCATCAAACCTCATCGTGAGTTGAAAAATCATAAGTCAAAAATTGCATTTAATACACCTAACCTATGGGACATCACGGCTTGGCCTAGACAACCTTAAATGTGCTGATAACACCTTACCTTACCTTACCTTAGACCACACTTGGACAAAATCATCTAACACAAACCTATTTTATTAAAAAGTTATAAAAAATTTGAATCAAACTTTAATACTCAAAGTATGGTTTCTACTGAACATGTATCACTTTCACGTGATCATAAAGTAAAATAATAAGTTGAACTATCATAAGTTGGGGACAGTCTTAGAGACAAAAAAAAAAGAAAGAAAGAAAAAGGTGATGTAAAGGCAGAGGTAAAGATTGTAATAATGCCCTTATTAGCTACGGTATGTCAAAGATTGCTGACAACCAACAGAAGCCAGAAGAGCCAGAGCCGTATATGTGTGTGTGTGTGTATACATGTATATGTGTCAGAATATAGATTCTGTAGTAATGTTTTATATATACATAAAATGTTTTTTATATATAATTTTCTCTATGTAATTTTCTATTGTTCCAGTCCACTAAGTTTGCATTATTAATAGTTTTCTTATGGCATTCCTAGGAAACTAATACAAATTGTTATACTAGGAAGTGGCTCTGGAATTAGATAATGGTTAGGGGCTGGGTGAATTTTGTGGCATATTAAAGAAAAAAGCCTAGATTTTCTTGAAGAGATTCTTGGTAGAAATATAGACATTAAAGGTGTTTCTGGTGAGATCTCATAAGGACATGAATAGCATCATATTGAAGACTGGAGAAAAAATGTCTCTTGTTACAAATAGGAAGACAACTTGGTTGAATTGTTTTCTACTGTTGGGTGGTAAACAGAACTTGTAAGCAGTGGAGTGGGTATTTAATTGAGCAAATTTGCAAACAAGGTGTTGTCAACCTAAAATAACAACAGAAAGAGTGGCTCTTAAAAAATGAATTTACTCAGGAATAGATAAGAGATTAAATCTGGGAAGATAATTGCCATGGAGAACCATAAAGGGCCACAGGTGTACCCACAGAGGCAAAGCAAGGCAAGGGTTTTTAAAGACAGAATAAGCAGAGTTACGTAAGTTATTTTGAAATATTTGTTCTTGGCTATGGGGATCAAAGGCTGAACATGCATCAGTTCGAAGGATGAACAAACAGCTGCTGGGCAGATGTCCTCGCAGAAGTATTCTTCGTGTAAGGTTGTGGTGGCCATTGTGAAAGACTGTGTTTTTCAGAGAATCCTTGTAATATTTTATCACAGGCATATGTGCATGAGAGCCTTTCCTTTATGGCCTCCCAGCTCTATTTTTGTTAGGGATTTGCATAAGTGACTCCATTTTGATTCTGACAACTTTTTTAGTGTTAATTATGTGCCTTGGTTTCTCCTTATTGCATATAGCAAAATGTGAGAAGAAAGAGATAAACTCAGGAAAGAACTGTTAATCAAAGTAGAATTGGCACTGGATTCTTTGGATGAGTTTCTAACTTGTGCAGATTTTAAAGTATGCTAAACTAGGCTGTTTACTGTTAGGAAAGCATTCTCTGGAGAAAGCTTGGAGTACGTGTCTGGATAACTTTTGCTGAAGGAATTGGGTGTATGACTCCTGGATCCAATCAACCCTCTCAACAAAAGCCAGTAATAGGGCTGGAATTTTCTAGGAAGAATGTGTGGAGAATGCTCTTGTCTCATAGTATGTACACCCATGGCTTACATGGGAGACAGACAAGATGTTTGAGACTACTGTTTTAGCAGAAACGCTGCCAGCTTGGACAAAAGAGGACAGAGATAGAATGAAATGAAGAATGGGTGTTTGACTTTTGAGATTCTATAGGTAGGAAGTGAGCTGATAGGGATCATTGATTGAGAATATATGCTACCCTTCTAGAGACAAAATGACTCGAAGGGCAAAGTCAAGCATGCAGACAGAGGCCAGAGGGGTGGGTGCAGAGGGGTATGGAGCCTGCTGCTGCCAGAGCTTCTGTGAGATAATACATTTTTTCGTAGTAATTTGTTATGGCTGCCTCAGGAAACAAATGCATTCATATTTCCTGAAATTTTCATTCTAATTGGCATTCTATTTTAGATAACACTTTAAACCATCCTCCCAACAGAATGTGTGACTGGCAATTTCTCTCTCTCTCTCTCAACTTCTCTCCTTTTCCTTCCGTCCCTCTCCCTTTCTTGTGTACATGTAAAAGCTAGATAAAAAGCAGAGTAGAAGATAATATGGTATCATGAAAATAATTTTTGAATTAAAGTCAAACTAGTTTTAAAGTCTATTCCTTCACTGTATAAACTTGAGCAACTGAGTTAACCCCTCTGAACCTACTTATTTTTTTGTTGTTGTTTTTTGTTTCTTTTCTTTTGAGACAGAATCTCACTCTGTTGCCAGGCTGGAGTGCAGTAGCGCGATCTCGGCTCACTGCAACCTCCGCCTCCCGGGTTCAAGTGAATCTACCTCAGCCTCCCGAGTAGCTGGGACTGCAGGTGCCCACCACCATGCTCAGCTAATTTTTGTATTTTTAGTAGAGATGGGGTTTCACCATGTTGGCCAGGATAATCTCGATCTCTTGACTTTCTGATCCACCCCATAGAAATAATAATAATGAAGTTGAGAAGAGATTTAAGGTAAGAAAATATATTTAAATTGGCAGGCATAGTGCATAATAAATTCCTCCTCTTTATGCCAGTAGGAACACTATGTTATGAATTTAATCATTGCAAATTTTGAATAAATAAAATTGTTTTAATTGATATGACAATTAAAAGAGATTGATCAGAAAAGTGGATCTTTTGCAGTCATTGCAAAGCCTGCAATGATATAGATAGATGCAAATACTTATGGCCCCCGAGACTTCGTTGAAGGATTATTTTTAAGAATGGCTTCTTGTTAAACTTCCAAGTAGAAAAAAATGCTTCACATTCAGAGGAAAATAAATGATTGAATCAATGGGAAAGAGAAAAAATAATTTTATTAATTCTGTCTGCATTAGCTGATCCTGATTATTTAATTAAAACATACTGAAAACCTCCTGGTTTCTCAAATGACTTTAATGATTAATAAATATCTTTATTTATGGTCTTTGCTCATATTTGGTTTCATTTCTGAAGACTTACAGTGAGTACGTGCCGAGGTTTTCATCTATCTGGAGGTAGAGCCTTGTTAGCTTCACATGGGGCATGGTAAGGATACCTTAAAAGGATGTATCTATTTTTATTGATTGCTTCTGCAACTTACATTTGCCTCCCTTTATGCATGTACCAAAATTCTGAAGTTAAAAAATTGATTATTTAAAATTATCATCATCCTAAAACCTCAAATAAGTTTGAAATAATTTTGTAGTAGAATTTCCTGAAGGGTAAAGAAGACTCAACTATCACTTTATGCAATGTCTCTTAACTATTTCTATTCCCAACTTAAAACTACACTTAAAATATTGACTCTACATTGTTTTCTCTTCCCCAGTTATCTCAACCCTAGTTGTACATTAGAGTCAGAATGACTGCAATTGGGACATAGTATTATAAACATTAAGTATTAGAAAATTTCAAGAATATTTAAGAGTAAAGAAAATTGTATGATGTATTTCCACATAACCAACTTCAACAACAAATTTATGGCCAATCTTGTTTCATCTGTTCCTTGTTTCATCTGTCTACCCAATTCTGGATTATGCTGAACCAAATCAAAGTCATCAAATAATTTCTTGTGGGAATAGTTTACATAGATATTTCATATAGAAACTATTTGAAATGAAACCATAACATTTTTATCATATGTAAAGTAACAATAATTCCTTAGTATCATCAAATATGAGTACTCATATTCCCCTGAATATCTTGTAACGATTTTGTATAATTTCTTTAAATTTGAATTCAAATATTTATACTTTGCAATTGATGGATACATTTTAAGTCATTTCTATAGAATCCCCTTCTATATTTCTTTATTTGTTTGCTATTTAGGTATTGAGTGAATGTTTGATATGGTCCAATGTAGTTGCTCCTAGCCACAGTTAGCTATTAAATTTCAATCAATTAATAGTAAAAAGAATACAAAATTGAATTACATACAATTTACAATGTTACAGCAGGCACACCTGCATATTCCAAGTGTTTCATAGCCCATATGGCTAGTGGCTACTCTACTGAAGAATGCAGAAAAAGACCAATCCCATTACTGCAGAAAGTTCTTAGAGTGCACTGCTGTCATTTCCGAATGTAGGTTTTATTTTCCGATTCTACCCTGATATGTCAGTTAATCTGATATAATCCCTCTGCTTCCTGTAAATTGATAGTCATATTTAGATCTTGATTTGATTTACATTCAATATTTTGCCCAAACTATGACATAGTCCACCTACATCAGAAGGTACGTGATACCTGGTTGTTTCTTTTTTGTGATATCAGTAGTCACTTATGATTGTTGTCTCATTTTAATAAAAATGATACATTTTTATTTTCTCTGTAATATTCATACGTTTTTCTTTGTTCCTGTACTTTTTGTTTTTTTTTTGAGACGGAGTTTTGCTCTTGTTGCCCAGGTTGGAGTGCAATGGCACAATTGCAGCTCACCACAACCACTGCTTCCTAGGTTCAAGCAATTCTCCTGTCTCAGCCTCCCAAGTAGCTGGGATTATAGGTGCCCACCACTATGCCGGGCTAATTTTTATATTTTTAGTAGAGACAGGGTTTCATCATATTAGTCAGGCTGGTCTAGAACTCCTGACCTCAGGTGATGAGCCCACCTCAGCCTACCAACATGCTGGGATTACAGACATGAGCCCCCATGCCTAGCCAACATTCTTACCTGTACAATTATGGTAGATTTATTGGAAGTGGTGCTGATTATCAATAGACTTGTATCTTTGCCTCTAGTATTTCAGATCCCTGTTTTCCTCTGGGGGAATAAAAAAATCAGCTAACGATCTCACATTGTTTGTAGATTTTAGCTTACATTTTGTATTAATTTGTTCAAGAGACAGAGATCCTACCTTTCTGGATAGTCAATTACTTTATTTTTATTCATTTATATCTAATAATTTTAAAATCCTTTATACAATAAAATTGTATAAAGATGACAGATTAATGTAAACAACTAATATTGATCCATCCAAACTTCACTAAAACTATCATAAAGTAATTTTTTTCAGAGACATAAACCCACAAAGACAGGAGAGAAAAACCACTGCAACAGCATTTTGGGTGTTAGAAAGCAGATGGGCAAGGACTACCCACTTAGCAAACACTAACCTAGAAATAGAAAAAAACTGTGAAAGAACCAAAATTGAACTGTAAAATTTTCAAAAACCTCAGGAACTAGCAGTTATGGAACCAAGAGTGAAGTAATTTGCGGTTAAAGAAGATTTGAGGATGTTAAAAAAGATTCCTGGATAATCTCTTGCATATCATTTGATCACCAATTACTCTGTCAGTGCTCTTGAGATTTGGGTGCTAGGTGAAGGTTAAACTGTGCCTGGACTGGACTGTTGAGGGCCAACAAACAGTGTCATAAAGAGAATGAATGGATCACTTACATATAAATACTGATATTTTTGTCCCTTACTTCTGCTTGACTTCTAGAACATGGGAAACCAGACTTCTATTCTATAGCAGGAGACTAGAAGATCTATCTCTGGAAAATTTGCCTTCCCATAAGAGAAGAAAACAAAGATACTGACATCCTGGTTTTCCTGAAAACTGGCCATATCTTTCTGCAGTAGAGTTCAAGTTTGCTAGTCCCCACTTAGAGGCTCAGAGCTTTTATCTGCTTTTGAGCTCTCCACCCCATCTTAATTATAAGCAAGTAAATAGATTACCAAATATCTTGGGGAAAAATCTTTAATGAGAAAGATAGAAACCAAAATAAACCAATAGGAAAAAAACAGCATCTTGGAGGAAACAAAGATGAAGAAAGAAAAAATGAACTTGATATTAATATCCTAAGAGTGGTAATAGAGGCTATTGCATTTATAAAACTAAAACAAAATGACACAAAGGAAATTATCAGAGAACATAATAAAAACTAAAAATACATGCATAGTGGAAAAAAGAGCCCTATGAAGATGTTATGATATAAAGTCTGGGAGCTCTCTCAGAGATTTAAGCAAAAAGACAAAAAGAAAGACTGAGTAGAAAGTGTTACAAAATTAGACAACTACTTGAAATCTTGGGATTTGTCAACAAACATGCTGGAAGCAAGAAACAATGTGTGATGACTTCAAATATCTGAAAGAAAATTGTTTCCGACTAACGAATCTATTTTTTGCACAGATACCATGAATTATATTTCAGACTTACAAGAAAAATAAAATTTAATTTCTTATTCACCTTTCTTTAGAAGGTACAAGAAGGTGTGTTCTACGAAAATGAGCAACTTAACCAATAAAGTTGAATAGAAAGATGGGATGGGAACAGGAAACAGATGTTCAAACACAGGAAAATGAGAGAGACTCTCTACAATGGTGGTGAAAAGGAAATCCCAGGTTGATTGCTGTGGTCTAGGCATAGATGATAACCCATGAAGATGGCTGCAATTTGGAAAATTGGTGACTGAGTACAAGGTAGAACTTCATATTTATAGCAATGCGCCCCACAGAGTGAAATGATAGGCACAGAGGATGTCAATGGAGCTATAGCTTTCACTTTTACTGATCAAATCCATAATATTGAGATATGACTGAGACTGGATGAGAAGACAATTAGAAGTATGTTATTATCACAAATGAAACCTTGCATCTCTTTCAAATAACTTTTTGATAAGAACATTCTGTTCCCCAATGTATTACAATGCAGAATAAAATACAAACTTAGTCAAATATGAATTCTTCTGAAAAGAAAAACCTGTTTATACACGTGTAAAATTCCTCCCCCCGCAACCCTAAATTCATATTCACTGGGAATCTCAGAATGTGGTCTTATTTGCAAACAGGGTCTTTGCAACTGTAATTAGTTAATAAGAGGCCATACTAGATTAGGATGACTTCTAAATTCAGTGACTGGTGCAAAGAGGAAAGGACACCAAGAAACACAGGGAGGAAGGAGGTAAGAAGGCAGGCAGATCAGAGAGATGCAAGTGCAAGCCAAAAAATGCCAAAAACCACCAGCAAGCACCAGAAGGTAGGAAGAGCCAAGGGACTATTCCCTAGCGCCCACAGAGGGAGCATGGCCCTGCTGACACCTTGATTCACAATTCCTGCCTCCAGAAATGTGACAGAATAAATATGTGTTGTATTAAGTCAGCCAGTTTTTGGTAATTTACATGCAATTAATATGTTTAATATTTAGAGATTCAGAATTTCAAGTTGATAAAATATAACTGTTTCTATGAAAATTGGGTATTACACCTTTGATCTAGAAGTACAACTCATTGCCATTTTTTAAAAGGAAAATCACATCAACTTATTTCAGTTTCAAGTTGTAGTCCCAAACTGTCTAGTCCATCACTACGTTGTGTTAGGACTGTTTGCAGGAAGTTGTGATCTGTCCTTTTGAGCAGACAGCCACGCTGACTATGAAGGGATGTGTTCTCGGTGAGGATGGCTTGGGGAAGGTCAATTACGATTCATTCCTCCTGCTCTGCTCTCTTAGCCCCTCCCAGCTGCCTACTATGTCACCAGACTGCTTCCTTCATATTCTTTGTAATTGTCCATATGAAGCAACTGAGAAGGTTGTTTTCCTTCTAACACCTTCCTGAGAGTTCACATCACTATTTCCATGTGTCCTGGAGAGATTCCACATTAAACATAGACAGATTCTATTCTATGCTCTTAAAATATTTCTATCTCTTACAAAAGAAAATAAGCCACAAACTGAATTCTGAATGGTCAGAATATTCACAGAGAATGGAATACTCATATGATTTTAGAATGAGAGGATATATATTAGTCTGTTTTTACACTGCTGATAAAGACATACCCAAGACGGGGCAACTTATAAAAGAAAAAGGTTTATTGATTGGACTTACAGTTCCACACGGCTGGAGAGCCCTCACAATCATTTTGGAAGGCAAGGAGAAGCAAGCCACATCTTATGTGGGTGGCAGCAGGCAAAGAGAGAGCCTGTGCGGGAAATTCCCGTTTTTAAAAGCATCAGATCTCGTGAGACCCATTCACTGTCATGAGAATAGGATGGGAAAGACCTGCCTCTATGATTCAATCATCCCCCAACAGATCCCTCCCACAACACGTGGGAATTATGGGAGCTACAAGAGGATGTATGTGGATTGAATCATAATGATATTGAAATCCTTTTTGTTTTTCAAGAATATTAAGAAGTATAAGTTTTAGCCACATCAAACATAATGCAAATAATTATTCCCAGATTTCAGCCGATTTGCTAAATGGCACACTCGCAGGAATTAAGGAATTCATCCTGATTCTTCTGATGGTCCTTTTCATATCTTATACTCTCAGTACTTTTGGGGTTTCCTTTCTGAAATAAAAGTACAATCTTTTTTTTCCTACCTTGAGGAACTTTAGGAGATTTCAGAAGATAAATGCTCTTTAAATTCAATGTGGCACCAGAGGTTACTGGGAAGAAAAAACACATTTGCCTATTTGGACCTCCACCAAATGTTATAATTGGTATCAGAAGATGTGCAAGAATGGACTCATTTTGTAGTAGAATTTAGATGTGACTCATTTTAGTCATGGAACCAATTTTGTAATGTATAAACTAGATATAGGTAAAAATAAAAGAGCAAAAGGAAATGTTCTTCTGTAGCATTGCAGAACCCATACATGCACATTCCCTTGACTCTTTTCCTGTGGTTATGGCAGACATCTTTGCCATGCAGATAGAGTCGTTCCCTTTTGCAGACAAATGGGTTTCCTGATAGCACTTTGCCAGGAAGTCGATTTTCCTCATCAGCCATAGGTAGTTTTTTCCATTTTTGTTTCTTGTTTTTCTGAGCAAGATAACCACACCTATTATGTAGAGATGAGATAAAGAAATATGTCATCAGTGAAGTCAGTGGATCAATTGGCCATGCAGTAGACCGTTGTAACCTGTTAATTCTCCTTAGGAGCAGATGGCTCTAACAGATGCTATCTTAAAGTGAAGTGGGCAAAATGAAGTGAGGAATGTAAATGAATAGAGGCACATAATAGCACAGTAGAGAAATTACAGTATATAGAGAATACTGAAAAGTAATGACCAGAAGCATAGGAATTGAATCAAAGAGGTAAGTGTTATAGAAACAGAAAAAAAGAATTTCAAAAAAGAGTGATTAGCAGTTATTTATTCCAGAGATGTTGCATAATAGGGCCTAAGGTTTTCCTGTGGGATCTGGTAATATGGGCTATTTTTGACACAGTATAAAATAATAACTAGTGTTGTTATTGAGAGGACTAGTGTTGTTATGAGACAGCATGGGTAGTTTACATTGAGCTAAGGAGTGAATGAGCCATGAGAAAGTGCAGAGTGAGTGCCAACTTCTCATTTAATAAATCTACTGTGAAGGGAAGAATAGAGTCGTGATAGTATATAGATAATTAAGCTGTAACCTTTGGCCTCTAGGACTTACAGTATACAAGAGGGAAACAAAAACATATTCAGATATTAAATATGACTGGCCCCCGTGTCTGTGGGTTCTGCATCTAAGAATTCAATCAACCATGGATTGAAAATATTGGGGGAACAAAACAAGAAATAATACAAACAGAAAATACAGTATAACAACTATTTGCATAGCATTTACATTGCATTAGGTATTATGAGTAATTTAGAGATGTTTTAAAGTATACCAGAGGATATGTGTAGATATATGCAAATAATCTGTTTTAAAGTGTACCAGAGGATATGTGTAGATGTATGCAAATAATATACCATTTTATATGAAGAACTTGAGCATCTACAGATTTTGGTGTGCCTGAGGAGTCTTAAAACCAATTCCTTGTGAATTCCAGGACATGACTTCAGAGTGTAGTGAATGCTAGGGTAAAGGCACCCTTAGGTTCTTTGAGAATACAGAGAGACACTTTTTAAAAAAAATTTTACTTTATGTTCTAGGGTACATGTGCACAACGTGCAGGTTTGTAACATATGTATACATGTGCCATGTTGGTGTGCTGCACCCATTAACTACCACCCCACAACAGGCCCCAGTGTGTGATGTTCCCCTTCCTGTGTCCACGTGTTCTCATTGTTCAATTCCCACCTATGAGTGAGAACATGCAATGTTTGGTTTTCCGTTCTTGTGATAGTTTGCTGAGAATGATGGTTTACAGCTTCATCCATGTCCCAACAAAGGACATGAACTCATACTTTTTTATGGCTGCATAGTATTCCATGGTATATATGTGCCACATTTTCTTAATCTAGTCTGTCATTGATGGGCATTTGGGTTGGTTCCAAGTCTTTGCTATTGTGAATAGTGCCACAGTAAACATACGTGTGCGTGTGTCCTTATAGCAGCATGATTTATAATCTTTTGGGTATATACCCAGTAATGGGATGGCTGGGTCAAATGGTATTTCTAGTTCTAGATCCTTGAGGAATCGCCACACTGTCTTCCACAATGGTTGAACTAGTTTACAGTCCCACCAACAGTGTAAAAGTTTTCCTACTTCTCCACATCTTTTCCAGCACCTGTTGTTTCCTGACTTTTTAATGATCACCATTCTAACTGGGATGAAATGGTATCTCATTGTGGTTTTGCAGCCAACAGATACATGAAAAAATGCTCATCATCACTAGCCGTCAGAGAAATGCAAATCAAAAGACACTTATTTTTTTTGAAGGGGAAACCCTAGTGGTCAAGAAAAGCCTTACAGGCTTGAGAAAGAGACTGGATGGATACAACTTTAGTTTCTCTGCATAATACTGTTCTAGACAAGTTGTTTTCTTGTGGCAAGGTAGATTGACAGATTAATCTGAGTATTTTTCTCAACTTTTTATCTCTCTCATCATTTTCTTTTCCTACTCTCACCCAGCACAACCCACACTGAAGTGGAAGCAAAGAGGAAAGAAAATTGCCAAGTTAAGTATGACATAATAATTCTTTTCTTAGACACTTTCTTACAGAGCTGGTATTTGGATACTACAGAATAGTGGCCTGAGGTAAGATGAAGCATAATGCTGAGTAGGAACAGATTTTAAATTGGCAGAAAAATATAGTTTAGAGAAAAAAGAGAAATATTTTTATTAATTAATAGTAGTATTGGTTTTATTGCAGAGAATCAGGCTGAAAAGTTGGAAGGGACTCAGATGATGAGCTGGACTCAAACATGAATATTCCTTATCATAACTCATGTACAACTTTTTTTTTTTTTTAGCATTCCTGAGTACTTATAAATGTCCCTATACATTGCGAGAAAATGGAATATAAATGCATTATAAATTGAATAAGATGGAAGTAAACTTAATCAAAGAAAGTATCTCTACAGGCCCCGGCAGGAGTAGGTCAATCACTGCAAATGGAAACCTCAATGCCTTCATCTATGAATGGCTAGTAATAATATTACCTACCATAGTGTCACTGAGAATGTTAGATAACATACCACTTTAATACATCTGCCTAGAGGAGAAATGGATGTATTCTACATGAAAAGAAATAATATTATTTATCTGGACCCTCTTCAGTTTTTAAATATACCAGTTCCAGTATTTAGTAAAAAATAGATCCTAAGTATATAAGAAACACGACTATATAACTGAACAAGAGAAAAAACAGACAATAGAACCAGACACATGATTGACCCTCATTTTGGAATTAGCCAACCAGGACTTTAGAAGGAGTATAATTTATATTTTCAAAAAAAGGAAAGAAAATAGATTATTAAAGAATTTCAATAAAAATGAATGCATTATAGAATCAAATAAAAATTATATAGATGAAAAATGCAATACCTGTTATTAAGAATTTAGCAGAATTTACATTAGGGGACTAGAAGGCAGGCTGATAGAGAATATCTGAATGGTAGTTGAGAAGTGATAAAAAAGATGAAAGATAAATAATACAGCAAAAGTAATATAAAAAAACAGTGAAAAGTTATGGTAATAAGCAGAACAATGAGGCTTCCCCAAGATGTCCACATCCTATTATCTAAAACCTATGAATGTGTTATCTTATATGGCAAAAGATACTAAACATATGACTTAATTAAAGATTTGAGGATAGACTATCCTGGGTGAACATAATGTAATCACAGGGTCTCTTGTAAGGAAAAGAAGAAAGCAGAAGAGTAAAAAGTTAGAGACAGAGGTGTGAAGATAAATGAAATTTCTGACTTGGAAGATAAAAAGAGAGCCATCAGCTAAAGAATGCAGGCAACCTCTAGAAACTGGAATAGGAAAGTCAAATGATTCTTTCCTAGAGCCTCCAGAAAGGATACAGCTCTGCTGACATCTTGATTTGAGCCCGTAAAACTCATTTTGGACTTCTGATCTCTAGAACTGTTAATATAAGATAACAAATTCGTGTTAAGATACAATGTTTGTGATAATTTGATAATATTTTAATTTTATCTTAATCTGACAAATATTGATTATAGAAAACCTATAGAAATATTCAATTATAATTATTGAACACTTACACATCAGGAATAAAACAAAGTTATCTGCTATACTGACATTTAGTTCACATTCACCCGGGTAGTAAATAATACAATAAAGCAATAAAAACTAAAGAAAAATGCAAATCTCTAATTTTTTTACAAACAATATAATATGTACAATGAAACATTTGAAAGAAAGCATAGAAAGAAAAATGACTGTGTGGATAAGCAAATGTTTTTTCCAAACAGAACAAAATTTACTGAACATAAAGGAAATCATTTATACATTTGACTACATTAAAATCAATAATTTATGTTAATCAAAAGAGATTAAAAGTATGAAAAGGCAAGTCACAGAATTGAGAAAAAAACTGCAAAACAATAACTTTCAAAGAACTCAAACCATTCTAGATATATATCTAGAATATATACAAACTTCTTACAAACATTTAAGAAAAGAGTAGGTTACCAAATAAAAAGAACTTTGGACAAAAGAGTTGAGACATTTTCACAAAACAAGATGCCCACACCATCCGTAAACATTTGAGGAGGACTTAACTTTGTTAGTTATCAGAGATATACAAATTAAAATGCAATGCAATACAACTTCACAGACACTACTTTGGCTATAATGAAGTGAATTGTTGGTAAGGTTGTGGAAAATTGGAACATTACATACCACCAGTGAGACTGCAAATTATGCAATCTCTTTGGAAAACACTTTGGCAGTAACTGCTATAACAGTACATGTGGAAACCCTATGACCAGATAGTCTATTTCTAAATATATTCCCCAAAGAACTGCATATATACATATATGATAATCAAAAGATATGCATAGTAAAATTTATGTAGAAAACGTGTAATAGTCTCAAACTGGAAAAAACCTAGACGTTTATCAGTAGCAAAACAGATAATGCTAAACTTCATTGAGAATAAATAAAATGAAACTACATACAAAATAATGAGTAATTTTCACAAGCACAGTTTAAAATACATATTGTATCATTGTACTTATTTGAAGCTCAAAATTAGTCGAAGCGTATCTTTGCTGTTTTAAGCCTCAACAATGGTTTCCCATGATTTGTTTCTTGTTAAGTTTTGGTTAAAATGGCATGTTTACTTTGTGAATTCATAGAGACCTAAACTTATAAATTGTCTATTTTTCTTTGGTGTTAAATTGTAAATTGTAAATAATTATAAATATATATTTAATTGTATACTAAACATTTTCGTAATCTAAATGCCAATATTGCCATTATGGTTAATGCTTTTGGTTGTAGGTCCTGTGAAGAGCAAAATTATCAGAAGTTTCTTTTACCTTCTTTTTTTTTTGTCTTCAATTTTTATTTTAAGTTCCAGGGTATATTGGCAGGATGTGCAGGTTTGTTACACAGGTAAACATGTCATGGTGGTTAGCTGCACAGATCAACCCATCACCTAGATACTAAGCCCAGTATCCATTAGCTATTCTTCCTGATGCTTTCCCTCCTCCTGCCCCTGCTGACAGGCCCAAGTGTGTGTTGTTCTCCTCCATGTGTCCATGTGTTCTCCTTGTTCAGCTCCCAGTTATAACTGAGGATATGCGGTGTTTGCTTTTCTGTTTCCGCATTAGTTTGCTGAGGATAATGGCTTCCAGCTCCATCATGTCAGTGCAAAGAACATGATCGTATTCCTTTTTATCGCTTCATAGTATTCCTTGGTGTTTATGTACCACATTTTCTTTATCCAGTCTGTCATTGATGGGCATCTGTGTTGATTTCTTGTCTTTGCTATTGTGAGTAGTGCTGCAATTAACACACGAGTGCATGTATCTTTATAATAGAATTATTTACATTCCTTTGGTATATATCCAGTAATGGATTGCTGGGTCAAATGGTATTTCTGCTTCTAAATCTTTGAGGATCTTCTACAGTGGTTGAACTAATTTACATTTCCACCAACAGTGTAAAAGCATTCCCTTTTCTCTGCATCTCCACCAGCATCTGTTGTTTCTTGACTTTTAATAATTGCCATTCTGACTGGCATGAGAGGGTATCTCATTGTGGTTTTGATTTGCATTTCACTAATGATCAGTGTTGTTGAGCTTTCTTTCATGTTTTTTGGCCACATGAATGTCTTCTTTTGAGAAGCATCTGTTAATGTCTTTTGCCCACTTTTTAATGGGGTGTGTTTTTTTTTGTTTTTTTGGTTTTTGTTTGTTTGTTTGTTTTGTTTTCCTGATAATTTGTTCAAGTTCCTTGTAGACTCTGGATATTTGACCTTTGTCAAATAGATTACAAAAATTTTCTCCCATTCTGTAGGTTTTCTCTTCACTCTGCACAGTTTCTTTTGCTATGCAGAGGCTCTTGAGTTTAATTAGATGCCATTTGTCAATTTTTGGTTTCTTTGCAATTGCTTTTGGCATTTTCATTATGAAGTCTTTGCCCGTGCCTATGTCCTGAATGGTATTGCCTGGATTTTCTTCTAGGGTTTGTAAAGTTCTGGGTTTTATATTCAAGTCTTTAATCCAATTTGAGTTAATTTTTGTATAAGGGGTAAGGAAGGGATCCAGTTTCAATTTTCTGCATGTGGCTAGCCAGTTCTCCCAGCACCATTTGTTAAGTAGGGAATCCTTTCCCCATTGCTTGTTTTTGTCACGCTTGGTAAAGATCAGATGGTTTTAGGTGTGTGGTCTTATTTCTGAGTTCTCTATTCTGTTCCATTGGTCTGTGTGTCTGTTTTTGTACCAGAACCATGTATTTTGGTCATTGTAGACCTGTAGTATAGTTTGAAGTCAAGTAGCATAATGACTTCAGCTTTGTTCTTTTTGCTTAGGGTTGTCTTGGCTATTTGGGCTCGTTTTTGGTTCCATGTGAATTTTAATTTTTTTTTCTTATTCTATGAAGAATGTTAATGGTAGTTTAATGGGAATACCACTGAATCTATGAATTACTTTGGACAGTATGGCCATTTTCACAATATTGATTCTTTCTATCTACGAGCATGAAATGTTTTCCCATTTGTTTGTGTCTACTCTGATTTTCTTGAGCAGTGCTTTGTAGTTATCCCTGAAGAGATCCTTCACTTCCCTTGTTAGCTGTATTCCTAGGTATTTTCTTCTCTTTGTAGCAGTTGTGAATGGGAGTTCATTCATGGTTTGTCTCTCTGCTTGCCTGTTGTGCAAGTCGATTTTGTATCCTGAGATTTCACTGAAGTTGCTTATCAGCTTAAGGAGATTTGGGGCTGACACAATAGGTTTTTCTAGATATAGAATTAGGTTATCTGCAAATAAAGATAATTTGACTTCCTTTCTTCTTATTTGGAAGACTTTTCTTTTTTCTCTTGCCTGATTGCCCTGGTCAGAACTTCCAACATTATGTTGAATAGCAGTGGCAACAGAGGGCATCCTCGTCTTGTGCCGGTTTTCAAGGGGAATGCTTCCAGCTTTTGCCCACACAGTATGATATTGGCTGTGGGTTTGTCATATATGGTTCTTATTATTTTGAGGTATGTTCCTTCAAAGCCTAGTTTATTGAGAGTTTTTAACATAAAGGGATGTTGAATTATATTCAAAGACTTTTCTACATCTATTGAGAGAATCATGTGGTTTTTGTCTTTAGTTCAGATTATGTTATGAATTACATGTTTTGATTTGTGTGTGTAGAACCAACCTTGCATCTTGGGGATGAAGCCGACTTGATCTTGGTACATAAGCTTTTTGATGTGCTGCTGGATTCAGTTTGCCAGTATTTAAATGAGGATTTTTGCATCGATGTACATGAAGATTATTGTCCAGAAGTTTTCTTTTTTGTTGTATCTCTGCCAGGTTTTTGTATCAGGATGATGCTGTCCTCATAAAATCAGTTAGGGAGAAGTCCCTCATTTATAATTGTTAAGAATAGTTTCGGGCCGGGCGCGGTGGCTCAAGCCTGTAATCCCAGC
>NW_012103120.1:1153688-1154245 GCF_000951045.1 Mandrillus leucophaeus | reverse complement strand
TTTACTTTATGTTCTAGGGTACATGTGCACAACGTGCAGGTTTGTAACATATGTATACATGTGCCATGTTGGTGTGCTGCACCCATTAACTAGTCATTTACATTAGGTATATCTCCTAATGCTATCCTTCCCCCTACTCCCCCACCCCACAACAGGCCCCAGTGTGTGATGTTCCCCTTCCTGTGTCCACGTGTTCTCATTGTTCAATTCCCACCTATGAGTGAGAACATGCAATGTTTGGTTTTCCGTTCTTGTGATAGTTTGCTGAGAATGATGGTTTACAGCTTCATCCATGTCCCAACAAAGGACATGAACTCATACTTTTTTATGGCTGCATAGTATTCCATGGTATATATGTGCCACATTTTCTTAATCTAGTCTGTCATTGATGGGCATTTGGGTTGGTTCCAAGTCTTTGCTATTGTGAATAGTGCCACAGTAAACATACGTGTGCGTGTGTCCTTATAGCAGCATGATTTATAATCTTTTGGGTATATACCCAGTAATGGGATGGCTGGGTCAAATGGTATTTCTAGTTCTAGATCCTTGAGGAATCG
>NW_012103120.1:1064780-1153250 GCF_000951045.1 Mandrillus leucophaeus | reverse complement strand
TGTCCTCATAAAATCAGTTAGGGAGAAGTCCCTCATTTATAATTGTTAAGAATAGTTTCGGGCCGGGCGCGGTGGCTCAAGCCTGTAATCCCAGCTACTCGGGAGGCTGAGGCAGGAGAATGGCGTAAACCCGGGAGGCGGAGCTTGTAGTGAGCTGAGATCCAGCCATTGCACTCCAGCCTGGGCGACAGAGCGAGACTCCGTCTCAAAAAAAAAAAAAAAAAAAAAAGAATAGTTTCAGAAGAAATGGTACCAGCTCCTCCTTGTACCTCTGGTAGAATTTAGATGTAAATCAGTTTGGTCTTTGGCTTTTTTTGGTTGGTAGGCTACTTATTACTGTCTCAATTTTAGAACCCATTATTGGTCTATTCGGGGATTTAGTTTCTTCCTGATTCAGGCTTGGTAGGATGTATGTGTATAGGAATGTATCCATTTTTTTCTAGATTATTTTTTAGTTTATTTGCATAGAGGTATTTATAGTATTCTCTCATGGTTGTTACATCTGTAGGTTCATTGGTGATAGTCCCCTTATTATTTCTGATTGTGTTTATTTGCTTCTTCTCTCTTTTCTCCTTTATTAGTCTAGCTAATGGTCTGTGTATTTTATTAATATTTTCAAAAACTCCTCTCCTGGATTCATTGAGTTTTTGAAGGGTTTTTTGTGTCTCTATCTCCTTCCGTTCCACTCTGATCTTAGTTCTCTAGTTATTTTAGTTGTGATTTTAAGTTGTTGATTTGAGATCTTTCTACCTTTGATCTTTGAGGTTGCTGACCTTTGAGTGGGGTTTTTGTGGAATCTTTGTTGTTGTTGTGTTTTCTGTTTTTTTTTTTTTTTTAATTTTAACAGTCAGGCCCTTCTTCCGTAGGGCTGCTACAGTTTGCTGTAGGCAATTAGAGTACAGTTTACTCCAGACTCTAATTGCCTGGGTCCCTCCTGCACCTGGAAGTATCACCAATGGAGACTAAAAAACAGCAAAGATGGCAGTCTGCTCCTTCTTCTGGAAGCTCTGTCCCAGAGGGTCATTGACTTGATGCTGGACCGAACGTTACTGTAGGTGTCTGGAGACCACTGTTGGGAGGTCTCACCCAGTCAGGAAGAATAGGATTAGGGGCCTGTTTAAAGAAACAGTCTGGATACCCCTTGGCAAAGTGGGTGCACTGTGCTGAGGGAAACCTTCCTTGTCCAGACCCCCCAGACTCTCCAGAACCAGCAGGCAGGAAAGGCTGACTTGACTGGACCACAGAGACCATGGCTGTCCCTCCCCTGAGAGTCTCCGTCCCAAGGAGATTAGAGTTCTGTTTGTAAAACTGTGGCTGGAGTTGCTGAAATTCCTGCAGGGAGGCCCTGCCCAGTGAGGAGAGATAGTTTGCTGTCCCATTTAAATAGGCAATCTGGCCACAATCTGCCATAGCAGCTGTGCTGTGCAGTGGGGAATTTCTCCCAGTCCAAATCAGCCAGAATCCCCAGAGCCAGTGAACCAGGACGGCCAACTGGAGCCACAGCGATAGTGGCCTTCCTTCCGCCCAGGAATTTGGTCATCTCAGGCATCTCCAGCCTACTTCTGATTGCTGGCTGGAATTCCAAGCCTGTGGGCCTTAACTTATGAGGTGTTGTAGGAGTGGGGCCTGCAGAATGATGCCACTTGGCTCCCTGGCTTTAGCCCCTTTCCTAGCAGAATGAATGGATCTCCTGCCTCATTGAATTCCCTTGGCTCCTTGGCTTCAGCCACATTCCGTGTGTCTTTGTGCATGCCTGAGCTGCCACCACGAGTCTGAACAGCTCTGTGTTTCGGACCCAAGGCCCTGGTGACGTAGGCTCATAAGGGGATCTCCTGATCTACAGGTGCAAAGATCCATTGGAAAAGCATGGTTTCCTTGCCTGATCACTTACTGCCTCCCTTGGCTTGGGCTGGGAGCTCCCATTGCTCCATGCAGCTCCTAGGTGGGCTATTGTCCCACCCTGCTTTTGCTTGCTCTCTGTGGGCCATGCCAATCACCTAATCAGTTTCAATGTGAGAATATGGATACCTCAGTTGAAGGTGTAGAATTCACTTGCCATTTTCCTTCTCTGTGAGAGTCACAGGCTGCATTTGCTTCTAATTGGCCATCTTGGCCTGCCCTACTTAATCTCTTTTATTCTTAATTTTTTATTTAGCAATTTTATTTGTTTTAAATTTCTTGTACTGGTACCCAAGAGCAAACGAAAACAAAAAAATTCAGTATTAAAATGACATTTATGTAACAAATTTTCCCCTAATTTCATTATTGTTAACACTGAACTCTAATAACTCAAATAATATGAAAGTCTATGATGTCAAAACACAAGAAAATTTCAAAACAAAAGGAAACATGGTTTCTTGAATAAAAGAATTGTAAGTATAGGCCGGGTGCAGTGGCTCATGCCTATAATCCTAGCACTTTGGGAGGCCGAGGCCAGCGGATCAGGAGGTCGGGAGATCGAGACCATCCTGGCTAACACGGTGAAACCGTCTCTACTAAAAAAATAGAAAAAATTAGCCAGGCGTGGTGGCAGGTGTCCTTAGTCCCAGCTACTCGGGAGGCTGAGGCAGGCAGGAGAATGGTGCGAATCCGGGAGGCGGAGCCTGCAGTGAGCTGAGAATGTGCCATTGCACTCCAGCCCGGGTGACAGAGTGAGACTCTGTCTCAAAAAAAAAAAAAAAAAAAAAAGAATTGTAAGTATAGCTGCTGAGAAATGGTACTATGTACATGCTACCAAGATGAATGTGCAGTTTTGTATGGAAAATAATCAAGAGTTGCACTTATCTTCAATAATTTCTAGCTGATCAAGTTGTATTGTGAATTCAGATGACGCATGCCATTTTACCTTATATCACAAACATTGTGTGCATGTTTCTGTTTCTTTACCAGAATATATGTCCAGAGAAACTGCCCACTTCCAAACTTTCAGGGATGCTGGATACAATTGAACATTCTTTTAAATTGTAGGCCTGATTTCAGTAAGTGAATGAAAAATCTGTTGACAACAAATACCAAGAGTGAGCTGCAGTGATACACTAACTTGGGAGCATGATTCCCTGGATATTTGTTATCTCCTTGACCTAGAGACTGAGATCTTATAGCAGCCTCTAGGTAAACATGGAAGTGGAATGGATTGGGCATGGGTGTAATGAGGACTCCTTGGGCTTTCCCAGCATAGAGAATTGTATCCGTAAAGCTCTAGTCTTCACATCTTTAGTAAAATAGAACTAGAAAAAAAGAAATCTGCCAACCTATCAAAAGAAAAACAAAACAAAACTGGAAGTGGTCTAATTCAGCTTGGGGGCTAGGAAGTTTTGTTGTTTGTTTTTGTTTTTTTGTGTGTGACTCCTCTCAGAAAATCTAACCACATCCCTGACCCACTGCAAGTTTAAAGTTCAAATTTACATTACCCATGTGTTCTGGCAAATTACAGCCTGGTAAATTAATTTAAACAGTCACTGATTAGTAGTACTTCAATCTAATTCTTGTTAGCAAAATATGTGGAATCTACTTTCAGAATACATTTGATATAAAGCCAGTTCTCACGATCTCTCCAATACCATTCTGCTCTTAGCACCATAATCTCTCCTCTAGATCACTGTGATTGCTGCAAACAAGTTTCTTTGAACTTGACTCCTTTATTTATTCTCAACCAAGACAGATGGTGCCACTCATCTGCTCAGAACTCTCAGTGTTTTCCTATCTCATACAGAATAAACCCCAGACCTTAACCATGGTCTTCTAGGCTCCTTGCGCAGGCTCCTCCAGATCTGATCCCCTGCTGCTTTTCTGATCCCATTTCTTTCCACCCTTCCCCTCCTTCATTTCTGTACCATATACACTGACACACGCTGTTCTTGGGAAACGCCAGGCAAGTTCCTACCTCATAACTTTTGACTAGTCCTTTTGCCTGGAATACTCTTCCTCAGTAATTCTTATGATTATCTTTCTCTTATTCAGATCTCTGCTCAATTAGCATCTGTTTTAGGTTGAATTATGCACAACCCCATTCGTACGTTGAATTCTTAACCCTGAGTATCTAAACATTTGATTTATTTGGAAATTGGGTTGTTGCAGATGTAGTTATGTTCCAATGAAATCATTAGGATGGGCTCTAATCCAATGTAACTGGTGTCCTTATATAGAAAGGGGAGGCTTGGAAGACAAACATTCAGGGAAAATGCCAAATGAACAGAAAGCCATCTGCATACTAAGAATAGATTCCCGAAACAGATCCTTCTTTCACAGTCCTCAGAAGGTATCAACCCTGCTGACACCTTCATTTTGGACTTCCAAGGTCCAGAACTGTGAGACAATACATTTCTCTTGTTTAAGCTACCTAGTTTGTAGAACTCTGTTACAACATCCCTAGGAAATGAATACATCCTCTAATGAAAGAGGACTTCCCTCAGCATTTGACATCAATTAAAACCATGACCCTATTACTCTGTCTCTTGTTTTTTTTTTTGAATTATTTATTCTTGGAATATGTTTCTGTCTCCTTATCACAAAAATGGAAGCTCCACAAACGGGAAACTTTGCCTGCATTATCTCTTATTATTGAAAATTGTGCATTAAAAACATAGAAAACTTGAATAGACCTTCAAGAAATAAGAACTTAAAACTAATTCATACATGCTTCTCCAAATGAACAAACAAAAACTTAAAAGCAAAACTAGACTCACTGTCAATATTCCAGGAATAGATTATTGACATTTTATTAAAAATCCCTTAAGGAAAAAACACGTTAATTATATCCGTCTACTTTTAGAAGTTTGATATACATTAGATAATGAAAGCATGAAAGTGCACCTTGCTATTTGTGTTTACAAAACTCATGTAGCTTTCGTTATGTGCTAGGCATTATTCTAAACACTTATTGACTCATTTAATCCTTCTAACAACCAGCTGAAGTAAGTTCTCCTCCTGTTCCCATTTTGCGTATGAGAAGTTGAAGGAACGGAAAATTTTAGTAATTTTTCTGAGACAACAATGATCGTAATTGGTAGTGAATGAACTTAAATGCAAACAACCTGACTCTAGAATCCATGCTTTAAAGCATTAAACTGTGCTGCTTTCAAAGAGAAATTAACTACAGGACAACTTCACTTAGTACATGTACAAATAACTTTATACTATCTAACCAAATCTAATAATGTCTCAAAAGGAAACACTTTATGATTGAGATAGTCATATTCTAGTATTTCAGGAATTATTTAATGTACAGAAATATTTCATGTCCATGGCTGGAAAGTCTTAATGACACATATAGAATAATACCATCTTAATTCATACCCCTGTCTTAATTTTTATGGAATTTGCAAGTCGTATATACCAATTATAAGGTAATTGAAAGGGTCAAGAATTACTGAAAAGATTTAAGAAAAAGAATATGTTGGTGGGTATTTACCACTCACACATCAAAAGTAACTTATGGTATTTATTTAGAAAGATAGATAAATTTAGTAATGGAATAGAATAGACAAAATAAAAAAAAATACACATATTAAGCCTTGATTTATGTTACATACAGCACTAGAGATCAATGAGGGAAATAATTGATTCATACACAGATAATGATGATGAAATCAGTTACCCACATGAAACAAATAAAAAATGTATTTACCTCTTACCATGCCACACACACACACACACACACACACACACACACACACACACACAAATTCTAGAGGGGGTGAAAATCTAATCAGCCACAATGTATACATATTTCAAAACATCATGTTGTATACCATATATCTGTGTAATTTTATGTGTCAATTAAGAACTTAATTTGTCAATTATAAAACTTAATTTTCAGTTAAAAATTTACAAAAAAGAAAATATAATTAGAGCAAAGTGTTACAATGGGAAATGTCTATTTTCCAGAAGACAATATTTAAAATAAGTAAAATGGTTATTCCAAGGTCAATGGTCTAGGGGAAGTTAATTGCAGAGTACACAAGTGCCTAGAAGTAATATTAGAATATCTAAATTAGAAAACCCTGGCCAAGATTTAAATACAACATATAGAATAGTGCTGAATAGAAAAGAAAAAATACTATGTCTACTTTTATATATGTGTGTGTGTATATATAAACATATAAAGAAGGTGATTAATATCAAAAGGAAGCACACAGAAGACTAAATGTATGGGTAATATCTTATTTCCTTTTTGAATTTTATTTTAATTGACAATTTTTGTATACAGTTTTGGGGTACAATGTGATGTTTTGAAATATGTTTTCAATGTGGAATGACTAAATCAGGCTAATTAACAATTATATCACCTCACATACTTATCTTTTTTTGGTGATGAAAACACATAAAATATACTCTTGAAGCAGCTTTGAAATAATTCATCATTATATATTATAACCAATATTCTGTGCAATAGATAACTAAAACTTACTCTTCCTATCTAACTGAATTATTCCTTAAGTGACTGCTGAGAACATGGACCTCATTATATTATATTTATATACTGTATATATTATTTCACTGAAATTTTTATTATATAAATTTTTTTTTATTATTATACTTTAAGTTCTAGGGTACATGTGCATAACGTGCAGCTTTGTTACATATGTATACTTGTGCCATGTTGGTGTGCTGCACCCATCAACTCGTCAGCACCCATCAACTCGTCAATGTAGACAAAGAATACTGTATGTTTAAAAATGCTGAACGACTCGCAGGCCACACTCTATTTTGTTCAACATTGTATTTCCAGATCCTAACATGAAATGTTACTCAGATAATTTGCTCATATGAGATTGTGAAAGAGTAGTAATTTAAATTACGATCAAAAAATTTAATTAAATTACTATAAAAGAAATTTATCTTAAGAAAAAAAGAGGTGATAGGTGAAAGAATAATACATATGTGCGTGTATATATATGTATGCATGTGTGTGTGTATAAATATATATATATCCAAAGATAATATAAACATTTACAAAGAAGGATTGGAATTCAGAAGACCTGATTCCACATCTGACGATATGACCATACTAACTCACAGAGTGATCTGGGGCATGTTGTTTCTAGTGGATTAAAATTTATCACAAATTCTTTGATAGCCCTTTTACTCAGAAGTGAAGTCCTTTCTCCACCCCTGGTTCTGGGCTGGGCTTTGACTGATTTGTCCAGTGAAATATGGCAGAATTGAATTGACACCCTCCCAGTTACTACCCTAGTCTTTAAGAGGACTGATAGCTTCACCTTTGTCTCCAGAAGTCCTAAGCTACCATATAAGAAGTTCAGCTACCTAGCCAGAGAGAAGATATGGAGATCCCCTGAGACTATAGGGAGAGGGAGAAGGGCAGTTCAAGCCCAGCTTTCTAACTATCTCTGTAAAGGCATGTGATTGAAGGTGTGCTGGACCCCTCTACTCCAGCTCAGACATCAGCTAAATACCTCTGAGTAATCCCTAAGGATGGCATATAAAGCTGAATTGCCTAGCCAACTTGGCAGCTTGGATTGCTGTTTACTAATAGCTTTCTTCTTAAAGAATACATTTCACATTGTTTGAACATGACCACTTAAATGGGCTGTAGTTCCTGGTCACACTAGAAATTCATTCAACAGAAATGTTTTGTATGGAGCTACTTCTGTTCAGACTGGCTTTTCCTGCCCATAAAATCATGAGATATAAAAGTATAGTTTTTGTTTGAAGCCAGTATGTATTTAGTAGTTTGTAAATGCAGCAATATATAGTTGGAACTGAATTTGTTACCTGGAAGTGGGATGCTGCTGTAACAAAAACCTAAAACGTGTGGCATTAGCTTTGGGCCAGGCAGTAGGTAGATGCTTGGAGGACCTCAAGTAGACTGACAGTGAAAGCTTAGAAGTAGACGGGGCCCTGAGGGACAGTGAGGAAAGGGTATTTGATGACTGGATTAAAGGTTATCCTTTTTATACAGTGGTGGAAGGTTTAGCAATGCTGTTACCTATAGTAATATGAATGATGGGAAATAATGCCAAGTGGCTTAATGATCTAAGATGATTTCTGTGCAGAATTTGTAAAGCGCCAACTTAGTTCTAGTGGCCTCTGATATATGTACTAAAGAAGCAACTGTTAAGTTTTCAAGTTAAATTTGGAGAAATACAATGTATGCAGAACAGTCTTTCTAGCCAGCAAAGAGTTATCAAAAGAAGAAATAGTCTCAGGTGAAAGATAAAATCCAGAGCCATGAAACATGATATCAGGGAATAGATGTAAGGCTGTAACAAACTTTGGTAAGACTTCAGACCCTCTTTGTTGCATAATAGATGAGTGCTTTCGGAATCTCAGGGGAGTTTTCTACAGCTACGTTGCAGACAACCCAAACTTGAGTAAAGCCTATCTCAGAAAAATATAGTTGTAAGATTTTTTTTCCTAATGAAGTGAACACCAATAAAGCTTAGAGTAAAGTCACAGAGTTTTCGTTTGTTTTTTAAACAATTGCATTGGCAGAAGCATAAATCAAAAGGGAAAGCAGTAGTTCAGAAGAAGTTGGAGTTTCCAACTTTCAGTGAGCAGGAGGCTGACTGATAGGGCTATTCAGCTGTTGACATTGGACATTTTTTTTAATGTAAGAGGAAAAATGATTCAGAAGGCAGAATATAGAGCCCAGATAATGAAGCCGAGATTGCAGAGAATCTGTCCCAGGGAGCAGGACTGGGTTCTAATTAATGAACTAGGAATGTATGAATGGACTTCAGAATTTCTATAGCCTATTGATTGTTATATGCTTCCTCTTCCCTTCTTTTTGAAAATGCATGTTTACTGAAGTTTTCTTATGCCCCCCTTTTAATTGTATTTTATATGTGTGTGTTGGGGGTGGGGAATATAACTTACTTATGTCTTTAAAAATCTTTGCATTAACAGGAATCTTACTGAGGGAGTCTCATCCACGTCTGACCTAATTTAGATAATGAGACAGTGGATATCAAGTCAATTTTAAAGTAAGATAAGACTTTGGGGGATCCTGGGAAGTCAAGAAGTTGCATGAGAAAATTGAATAATTTGTGACCAGAGTGCGGACTATGGTATATTAAAAATCGCAAAAATTATTTGACACTCATTCCAATGAGTGGTTATGTTGGTTTCCCCACCATTTGAATCAGAATAGTAAATGACTATGTTGAATAATGGGTATGACTAATAATATTGCATATTCTGGGTCTATTCTTTGAAAGAACTGTCTTGATCTCTAGAAGTCCTGGGTTTCCATGTAATAGGTCCAGCTACCCTACTGGAGAGAACCACCATGAGACTTTGAGCCTATATAGGGAAGAAATGTATACCTGTTTTCAACCTTCCAACATTCCTGTCAAGTTACCAGGCATATGAGTGTAGCTGTCTTAGAAACTGCCTGATTTCATGACCCACAAAAGTTTGATACAAATGGTTATTAAATGGCTACATTTTGGGGTATTTTAACACAGCAACAGATAATTAGATGGACAGATAGGTAGGTAGTCAGCTAGCTAGCAAGACAGATAAGCAACTCAGTATCAGAATCCTGTTAGTTCAGCTGTAAAAGTAAAGAGATGTTTGAATTACATTATTTCTGACCTAAACATTAATTCATAAAGTTGAGAATTTACTCCAGTTTCTTCTGTCCATTTTGAAGCATTTTCTTATGCATCTTGGTAAAATCTTTAGGCCAAATAATAGAGAAGAGGATAAATAACTAAATCGTAGCTGGGAATTAATTATGGCAAAGATATCTGGACAGCTGCCTCTCAGTTTAAACCAGCTGAACTGTGACAATGCCCATGATTTTGAAAAGACCTTCATTATAGTTCATGCTCTATTTTCTAAGAGAAAGGAATCTGTCCCCTGACACTTCTTAAAATAATCACAGTGAAACAGAGACTAAGCTGCTGGGATATATATTAATTACCCTGTACTAGTGAGTACAGGTAGTAGGAGCTGAGATTCCCTAGAGATGAGGACAAATTGTGAAGGGTCAGTTTCAAAGTAAGTATTGTTAGGCAGATTACAAAATAGCTGTTTTCTTAGAGAATAAATTTAGCATTATTTGATCAGTATTAATTAAACTTGTAAATGCTAATCATAAGCAAATTAGTCAAAAGAAATGCTTTTAAGTGTGCAATTTCTGCTCACTTTTTTCCTGAGAAATTTTATTGTGGAATATCAATTTTATACATATATTTCTCCATGAATTAGAGGGCCCAAGTTCAGCATACCAATTCTGTGATGATTTCTATGAGATTGACAGATGATTATCAAGGACTTACTTTCTGTTTTGGTATGGTGCTTGGTAGTGTCTATGATTTTCCGTGAAATTCTTGGCAATATTTTAAGATCCAAAAACAATTTAACTTAAGCTTTATATTTTTATAAACTCTCACTTCTTACTGTATTTATAGATAATAAAAGGGTTACATGCACCATCAGTTTCTTCTCCTTGAAAATTCTGAACACCTGAAAGGTCAGCACAAAAATGGTAGCAAAACAGATACAAAAATGCAAGATGTCAAATATAAACTTTAATTTCTGATCTGTGGAATCAAACACACTCACTGGGTCACAATTATAAATTCAAGACTGTAAACAACTCATTGCATTTTCTAATAACTGAAGTGACAAATTGCTAACTCGAACAAGCATAATGTTGTTAGTCCAGATTTTGGCATTTGCAATTGAATAAAATTTTTCCTTTCTTTCAGTGTGAACCCAAATGAAGCTCCTGTCTTTAAAATTTATTTTTCCTTAAAATCTTCTTATTTAAATAAAACTTAAATAAAAACATATCTGCAATATACTGAAAAGTTAAAAAGCTGAGAATGCTTGAAATATACATACATATGCTTGAAATATATATTATTCTAATGTATATATACTTATGTATATATAATATATATGTGTATATATAATGTGTGTATATATACACATATATTAATATATGTACATATACATAGATATATATTTTTAATATATATATACACACACACACACACCATTAGAATAAGCTCTTCATGGAGTCACAAAGAGGCATCTATTTATTTATGTTTTCTGGGTGACTTTCATGATTTATTTTCAACCATGATTTATACTTGCAATCAGAAAGGTACTATTGTTTTATTTCTAAAAGTATGAATTGGATTAAATAGAACATTAAATATAACATTTTATATTTTCTATTATAATTGCTTTTTATTTTTATATATAATTATCTACATACATGAATATACTGAATTCTCCCTGATTAATATTTTTGAGTAGCTGTTACTTCAAATAGTAAGTAGGAATAGTGAAGAATGCAGTTATGTGAAAGAAAAGATTCCATCACACATTGAACTTTAAATAAATAGTTTTAAAGTTTATGTGTATATTGTATGAGTGCTTATGAATTTTATAGTTAAGGATATTCCTAATATACAGTTTTGGAAAGATGAGTGTGTGTGTTTTTTAATTACCTTCATTCTTTAGCTAAACAGGAAGCTATAGAGAGAAGGGAAAAGATGGAAGAAAAAAATTCACCAAAATGCACTCATAATGATTTTTTCATAGTAACAAGATACCTTATAATGAATCTCAAATAATTGATAATCTTGTAGATATTCAAGCTATATAATATAATTTGTAAACCAGGGACACGCATGTGCACATTCAAACATACACTTTTTTCCTCTCTAATTTAAAATAGAATTCAAATTTAATATAAACCAAATAGAAACAACTCTCTAAATGCCACTAAATTATCAAAGTTTAGCCAGTAAGAAATATAAGCTAGTAAATAAAGGTGCTTATATCTAATATATTGGATCATAGGAAGAAGTTTCTGAAGATACATTTACAAAGTAAAATGCTGAAACTCCCTTCACTTCAAAATGAATGCTTGTAGAATGCTACCGGGTCAATGCCACTAGACCAAGACACTTTGAAGCCACAAAAAAAAAAAAAAAAAACAGCAGAAATAGGTCTTTATAACAAGGAGCAGTCTAATAAGAGTGATAAAAGTAAACAAAAGGTAATAACACAATATTGAATGGGAAAGGTCTCAGTTAGAGACATATAACGTCTCACAGCAGCTACTAGAAGGAAAATACTTCTTTCTTTGTAGAAGATCCTACAAACTTCCTTTCAAAAATCCGGTGAGATATTTTTGGAGGAGTAGGCAACAGAGTAGGGGGCAAAGACTGCCAGGCATCTTTGAAGCTGTTTGGGTAAAGCCACACCTGCTCTGCTGTGGCGGAACCTTTAGCTGGGCACATGCATTCCAGACAGATCTCTCTTTTGAGAGACCACAAGACAAGAATACCAAATATTCTTTTGGTATTCATTGGAGGTGACATCCAATGAGCAGAAAAATCCAGTCTCTCTCTAGTAACAGTTTTCCCAACGTGTGTAACAACAAACAGTTTTCTCCACTGCAGAATCTGGGAGCCACTTGGCTCATCAGAGCAACTTCCCCCAAATCCACCACCAACAGGTGGGTGTAGAGTCCTGACTCCTCAAAAAATCCACACCAGGAGTTGTTTGCTTGTTTATTTATTCAACAAGGGGTAGCAGGCACTCTTCTCTGTAGCTAGCCATTTATTCAATCATTCAACAAATATTTATGAAAACCTACTGTGTTAGAAAGTTTTCCTAGCACATAGAACAACAGGAAGAAAACTGAAAAAAGATCTCTGCTCATGGAGTTTATTGGGGTTTAAAGGTAATGAACCACAAATACAACAAATTATTAAATAATATAGTATGCCAAAAAGTGATAAATATTGTCAAAAGAAGAAAAGTAAGAGAGTAAAAAAGACCTCAAATTTTAGGGAGAGAAAGTTTGCTGTATTAAATGGGATACTTAGGAGATTCTTCTCATTGAGGAGATATTAGAGAAGACTTGAAGGGCATGAGCAATGGAATCAAGTGACTTTCTTAGGAAGAGCATTCCAGGAAGAGGGAATAGCTAGAGCTAAGTCTTCAAGGCAAGGCACATGTCCCTCTCTGCATTCTGGCACCAAGGAGAGGTTCATCCTCTACTCACCCTCTGAGGATTTAGGCTCTGCCATCATTCGTGGCCTTGTTTCCTTCCCAGTGGGAGGTGGGAAGAAGAGGGAGTCACAGTTGTATTCAGAACCTGACTCAGCTTTTCAGTTCCTCTCCTACAAAGTACATATTGGAAGCACTCTCCAATAATGAATACTAGCCCAGCTTGGCACTTAAACATTCTAAAATGAGACACATAGGAAACCGATTAATATGTCACTGACAGAGATTATTGTATATCATTTTTAAGGTAGGACAGTACTGATGACAAACTGCATAACACAAGCAAAATGGTTATTAGTGTTTGATTTGTTACTGAAAACGCCTGCATGGGATTGCTCCTTTTTTTTTTTTTTTTTAAACTTAAAATAGCCAAGCAGAACATCTTATCTAAATGCAAAAATGCATTATTTATGATTGGTTTTCATCTATTCAAAGATATCAAATTTTAAGTTCCTGTAGTATCCTTGGGATCCATCTATCTTGGGATCCATCAAGAACATTGGGAAGTAAGATAAACCTGAAGGCAGTATCATTTAAAAAAGAAATATAACATTGAGACCTTGAATATTCAACAATTTATATACCTGGCATTTTCTTTATTAAAAATGTATTCCTCTATATTTTCTTCTTAGTATCTGATTAATATCTTAGTGTCTGATTACTATCATATTATAGTATTGATGGGCTGAATTCTTTCTTTTCTATTTTGTAACAACTGGAATAATTTATCGATCTTTCAAGTCTTTCAAATGCAAAATATGAAATAAAAATTACATTACATTATAAAAATTACAGTAGTTGGTTTGACAGCTATTTTAAAGTTAAACCTGTATTTTTCAATAAATTTCCATACCTTTGTGTGGTATGGGAATTTTCATATTATGTAATACATGTAATTTTAAATATTATGTAAAATTTCCTTTGAAATGTTTTAAATACAAATGTGAAATGTTTTAAATACAAACGTGTATGCATACATATAAACACATATGAATTAAATACATGTATATATTCATGGCAAAGTCATTGAATACACTTCAGACCTAGTCGTACTTTGGTTCTGAATAATAATAAGCATTTAAAATGTACATACGTGATTTTCCAGGGCAAGAGTTTTCACATTTGAAAGAATTAGACCATTTGTATAAAATAATAGATATGTTAATTATTTTATGAACCTGGGCATATTTATTTCTCACTAAAGATTTAGAGGTATGTTTGTGTCTCACTCAAGTTTTTATTGAGTCAATCAGAAAAGTCGTTAACATTCTGGCTAAGAAATCCAGTTGGATTTAGTAAAAATTTATTTATACAAAGTTCCAAGAACCCTAAGTGTTTCATTTTTAGAAAGCAAATTCAAATAAAATTGCTTTGGACAAACATCTGAATAAATCAAACCAAGTGAACATAAAAAATGGCACAAAGGTCAATAGAAGTGAAGGTATAACATTATTTTCAAAAATACAGTTTAATGAGAAGATAGAAATCTAAAACATTTTTAAATGCTTTTTAGTTCTAAGACCCGTGTATTAGCACTCTAGGGCTGCCATAACGAAGTACCACGTATTAGGTGGCTTAAACACGAGAAATGTATTATCTTACAGTTCTGGAGGTCAGAAGTCCAAAATCAAGGAGTCAAGAGGGTTGATTCCTTCTGAGGGCTTGTTACCAGTGGTGAATCCATACAGGGGGTCTGCAGTGACTCCTCAAAGGAAAGAATTTATGTGAGGGGCATAAGGCAGGGTGAGAGGGTGAGGCAAGTTTTTGAGCAAGAGTGCGAGTTTGTTAAAAAGTTTTAGAGAAGGAATGAAAGGAAGTAAAGTTCACTTAAGGGCCAAGCAGGCAACTGGAGTGATCCAAGTGTCCTGTTTGACCTTTGACTTGAGCTTTTATACATTGTCATGGTTCCAGGGCTTTTGCACCTCTCCTCTCTCAGGTTTTTCTTGGGGTGGACTGACCACATGCATAGTAGCCTGCCAGCACTTAGGTGGGGCTGCATGCACAGCGTGTTTACTGAAGTTGTACATGTGCTCATCTGAGGTGTTTTTCCCTTACCAGTTGAGTGTTCCTATGGGAAGTTCATATACCAGTTAAACTGCTATTTTACCTCTTAGTGCACATGCTTGAGCCCACTCAAGAGGGAAAAAAAAATCTCTTGATTTTCAGTTTACGAATTCTGCAGCTATTAATTCATCTTGAAAGACTTCAAATTTAAGCAAGCTTCATAAATATACTGATAGTGAATGTGTTCTGAGATCTCCTGAGATCTCATCAGGAAGTTGGTGATCACCAGCTTCACGTGTTTTCTATCTATAGGGAGAAGGCCTTTCCCTAGCACCAGCTGTAACCAATTATTATTTTAGTGAGACAGTTTAACAACTGCCTGACCATCACCTGATGGTCGCCTGACATTCCTGGGATGGGGGCTCTCTTGCGCTGGTCATGTCTGCCTAGTTACCTACTCTAACAGGCTGTGAAGGAAGAATCTAGGCCTCTACCCTTGGCTTAAAGATGATCATCTTCTCTCTGTGTGTTTTCACATTGTCTTTCCTCAGTGTGTATCTTGACTTTGTGTACAAATTTTTCCTTTTTATATGGACACCAGTTATATTGTCTTAAGAGTCCACAATAATGACCTCATTTTAAACTGATCTCCTTTGTAATGACTCTATCTCCAAATAAGGTCAGACACTGGGAATTAGATCTCCAACATATCTATTTTTTCTTTTTCCTTAGGAGATACAATTCATCCTGTAATATCTTAGAAAATCAAAATAAAACAAAAATTAATATTCAACAATTTCACTTAGCACACAAATTCTAAAGTTAGATATTAACTTGAAGCAGCATATTACATGAATTTTCATACTCACAAAATGTTTCCTCATCTAAGGCTACATACTTTTGTCTAGTTTTTTTTTGTCTGTCTAGTTTGTTTCTCTTTCAGAATCTCACTATCCAAATCACCTATGCTCACTTAGAGCAGAGTTAGAACACATGTGATTAAACAGAGACTCCACTCCAATAATTAGAGAAGATTATAGCAACTGTTTGTGCCTCATGGACACAGGGAAAAAATTGTCTCTCTGGTTGAACACACTCACTATCAGTATATTTACAAAGCTTACTTATATTTGAAATCTTTCAAGATGAATTAATAGCTACAGAATTCATAAACTGAAAATCAAGAGATCATTTTTTTTCCTTCTATTGGCATTAATCTTTCTCACTACTATAAAAAAGAATGTTTTTATTTACATTATGCTATCTTAATAATGCAGCTAAACAGAAAAAATGGCAATTATATTATTTACATCCAAAAATTCTCAACCCAGGAAACTTACTTTGTTTTTACTCTCTTTTCTTGAGTGAGTTTTGATCGAGACATCTTTAATGGTCTCCTCAAGTTGACTAAATTTTAGACAAGCTTCCTCTTAACTATAGGCCTCTTACCTCTATTTCCTTAGAGCTTTTATTTTAGAAAGCTTTTAGTTGTAAATTCTTTTTTACAACTTTTTTACAGAACTTTTCCATTAGCTAACCTGAACATTTAAAAATCCTCCTGCTTTTTGTTTCAGGGAAGTTGAGTTCAAGCTCAACTTTTATTCCAACAGTCTTTGTCCCTAATTGCAATAGTCTTGAATAAAATCTTCCTTGCCATTTTTAACAAGTTTCCAGTGCAATCTTTCTCTTTAATAGTTTTGTCTGGGCCTATATTGGGGGTAGATATATATGAATAAGAGAAACTACATAATTATGCCTTATTCTATAATTGAATTGACTACAATATTACTTTTCATTTTAATGTTAAGGCTATGAAAAGCCTGAAATTACTTGGTATCATAAACATAATTTCTGTGATCTATTTATATATTCTGCTTTTGCTATATTCCTTGCAATATTTTCATTATTTCTATTTCATGATAAAGCCAGGAAGATATTTGATGATGATTTCAAATATACAAAGTATTTTTACACAGTATTCTGTAATTTCTATTTGCTACCTCGATATTTCTTGAATTCTCTCTGTCCAATTTCTATAACTACTCATATATTTAAAACTGCATCATCTTTTGTCTAGAACAGACATGTTTTACTTGAATTTGCAGTTTCTACCTAACACCACTCAAATCCTTTTTTCCACAATGCAAAAGGATAATCTCTCCTATGTGGAAATCATAATATATAATTATCAGGGCCACCACTGCCCTACATGGTAGCTTTGTGCATTAGAAAAAGGGTCTTTTCCTTCAAGTCAAATAGAATTGAAGTCAGTAGACTACTTCACAACCTAAATAACTATCCTTGGGATAATCCAGGGAAAGTGGGAACTTGGGCAGTTCTCTCTTCATGGTTGAGGACAGGAGTGCTTGTTGGTTGGCAAGAGAAAAGTAGAAAACTTCAATGTATAGAGCTGACTGTTCCCATTTTAAGCAACTAGCCATTATTGCATCACCAATTGAAGGGCAGCTGGCTTTCTATGCTTTCTGATATGATACATATGAAACAGTATAATCTATGAAGTAATCTTGGCAAAATGGTTGTAATCAGCACTTACTTTTGGGTCTAACTTCTAGTTTACAGAAAATATAGATAACAAAGCTATAAGTTAAATATCATCGAGAACACAAGCAGGCCAATTCAAAAGATAAGACATTCTACAGGACAACTGGCCTTCTATCTTTAACAATGGATGCCATGAAGAAAAGGATCTGTTCTAGGTTAAAGCTCATTTAAAAGCTACAATGACCACACATGGCATCGCTCATGACTGGTTACTGACTGATTGATTAAACTAATGAGCTATAGATGTTGAGGCCCCTGGGAAATTCTGAATATAAACTTGTCATTAAATGCTATTTTGGGATTATCACCAGCTTTATTAGGTTAGATAATAATATTGTCAGTATGTAATAAAATATTTAGGAGTGAAATGTCATAATAGCTGCAATTTACTTTTTAAAAACTCTGTGAAAAAATAGTTGAAGAAATTATGGCAATGTATAAACAATCATTAAATTTCTGTGCTGTCATAGACATGTAATTATGTTGTACAGTCCTTTGACTTTTACATATGGTTGGAATTCTTTATAACAAATTGTCAAAATCTTGTAGTATTTTGAAAATTATGAATGTAAAGCTACAGTTTCAGCTCTGACATGTAAACAACTTGGAAGCTGTCATTCTCACTCTTATAGCAAATAATAGGAAGAAAAAGTTTGGAACAAAAGACTTTTGTTGGAGCCATTAGATAATTGACTTTGAAGGTTAAATAATCAGCCAAATTTAGAAAGACAGGTGTTATCCAGAGAGATACAGATGAGACTTCTTACTTTGACCAGAAGATACTGGAGCTATAAACTGATAGAAACATATAAATAATAATTTTGGAAAACTTCTGAAAATTATAGAATTCTC
Organism: Mandrillus leucophaeus; assembly: GCF_000951045.1. Lineage (NCBI taxonomy): Eukaryota > Metazoa > Chordata > Mammalia > Primates > Cercopithecidae > Mandrillus > Mandrillus leucophaeus. The sequence goes on along the minus strand of NW_012103120.1, from coordinate 1,134,830 downwards.
CCCTTGCCTATTCCTTACCAACATATCAACAAGACTCTCATGTAATAACTGGATTATAGCTGAAAGAGCTGGAAGGCCAGATCTCTATATGAGGAGGAGTTCTTAGGGAAACACAAAGAGAAACAGGGAACAAAAACAAGGACATTAGAGAATCTCAAAGTCTGTGGTACCTAGAGCTATAGCAAATAATAAACACAGCCCAACCCTCACACAAATTAACACAAATCCTCACACTGTTAAGTCTGGTTTCTGTTACCCAATACGTCTGGTTTAAAAAAATTAGAAGACATGATGAAAATCAAGAAAAATTGTGTCTGAAAAAACACAGTAATCATCAGAACCAGATTCTTATGTGACAAAGATATTGCAATTATCAGATAGAAAATTTAAAATAACTATAATTAATATATTTAGGGCTATAGTTAAAAAGTAGACATGTAAGAATGCATGAATAATTCAAGCATACAAATGTATAATCTAAGAAAGAATCAAAAGAATGTGCTAGAAATAATAAAAACAAACTATAAAGGAGACTTTCATAGGTTTATCAGTAGACTCATACACCTAAGTAATGACTCTTATTTACCCAGATAATATTCATTTCTTTCACAGCTCTAGCCTAGCCATTACTTTTTAAAAAATACATTCTCTAACCAATATATCCCTCCATGTTTTGTTACCTCATTGACTACCCATCTCTTAGGGCATCACAGACACCAGGCTTCTTATGGCCATGGTGTATGCAATATTGATCACCTTGTTTTTATCATTTTTTATGAGTCAAGACTAACTCAGCATAATGCCAAAATATGCTGAAGAATTGTCAGTAAATTGGATATTTTCTGAAGCTCTAAAAGTCTATATTAAAGAGGTCAAACATCTGAGTAATCTAATTTACTTTTTAAATCATTGTTTGGCATCCAGAGATCAATATATAAAAAATTTCTCTAAAACCCACTATAAGTTATAATACATGAGTTGTAGTTCAAAAAAGAATATACACTTTGATTAGAATAAGTTAATGGAATATGCATCTAATTTTTTTATCCAAAGAAAGCAACTCTTGGAAATGTTATTTGAAATGCAAAAGATAGCTTTAAATAATGAATGTTTATTTTCTTCCCCTAGCTTTGACTTTAATACACTTTAAGAGACAATTCTCCATAGGTCTCTCATGTTTCTGCACATCTTGTGAGCAGAGACACTGACTTTCATTGTTCCGAACTATATTTTCAAGGACACTTCTATAGTGAAGAACTTTGAAAGGCATAATGTTTCCCTCCAGAGCAAAGTACAAATGTAATTATGCTCATTATAAAAGACTCAAGGTCTTTAAGATCATGGTTCATCCCCTGTAATATAATCCATCATGTGTGCAGTTATCACCTGGCCCACTGCATTGCCATATAGGAATTCAGGCTCAGAAACTCAGCCAAATGCTGATAATCTGACTGCAGCTACTGCAGTGAGTAATATACTGTCCTTTGTCTCTGATCCAGGAGTCTCAAGTCTTCTGCCAGCATTCATGATCCTATAGCAAACTAACTTGTAAGCTTGCAAGTATCATCAAATATCATGTCCTTCACAGTTCTTAATATATACTAGAGGAAAAAAAAAAAATGCTTTCATTTGTGACCGGGAGCTGCTTTCTAAGCAATAACTAATCAGGTCAGGCATGAATTCTTCTGAAACTATGAGTAATAACATAACTCATGAAAGAAGTAGTCCCACAGTAACTGAAGAACAGTGTTAGTTGGAAATACTGAGCATTTTATAATACTAATGTATTCAAGTGGATAAGAATGGCGTCTTCATTCTTGTAATTCAAAGCCTAGGTGTGTGTTTGGTGGGAGCAGGGGGTAAAACAGAATACTGCGATATATTTCCAGGATTCCTCACTACTATGTTAGTCAAAGAGCTAAACATAGACAGATCCATTAAATTATTCAAATTCATGTCTTCAGGCTGTGGTTGGTGACAGACAGGAAAAGAATATGGGAACACAGACTGGTTTGCTAGGGGTTTTATTTTTACACAGGCTGAAAATAAACCTGAGAGTGAAGAAAAGGAGAAGAGAGAGAAACAGAGAGAGAGAAACAGAGAGAGAGAGAATTAAAAGAGTAAATAGTAGGCACATATCTAAATTGACAAATATCTTACATTTAACTGATTGGCTGGATGGCTAAATTTATACTGTGAAGTTGTTAAGAAAATAATCTTTTCACTCTCATTTTTCTCCCCGGATCTATTGATCTGATTTGATACATTATTTTTCCATTAAATTTGACTGAGAATCTACATTGAGGGTACCTAAGACCTAAGACCACAGCTTAATATGTTAACTTTTCTTTCAATAGGTCAAAAAATATCCGCATTCCACAGTTGATATATTACACTACTGGGCTAAATATAGGATTGCATTTTGATACTCAATCCATATGCTTTGTGGTAAGGTCAACCCTGAATAACAGTTGCATCTTAGGTATGCAAATCATGTGAATGTGTTGATTGAATTATTGTGTAAAAGACTACACTAGGATCTGAATAGTATTTTTGCAAATTAGACATATAAATTGCCTATAGGTCTATGAAAAGATGCTTGACTTCAGTAATCATCAGGAAAATGTAAATCAAAGCTACAATAAGATAGCATCTCAGCCTTATTGGGATCGTCATTATCAAAAATTCAAAAGCTAACAAGTATTGGAAAAAATGTGGCGAAAGAAACCCTTGTACATTGTTAGTGGGAATGTAACTTGGTACAGTTATTACAGAAAGTATGGAGCTTCATAAAAATTAAAATGACCATATTATTCAGCAATTTCACTTCTGGGTATACATACAGAGGAAATAAAATTACTATTTTGAAGAGATATTTGCATTCCGATATTTATTGTAGAATTATTCACAATAGCCAAAGTAAGGAAAGAGCCTGTGTCCATCAACGAAAGAATGGATATCGAAAATGCTATATATAAAAACCAGAAAGTGTATATATATATATATATGTATGTATGTGTGTGTGTGTGTATATTTGTGTGTATGTGTGTGTGTGTATGTGTGTGTGTGTGTGTGTGTGTGTATAAGCCAGAACATTATTCAGGCTTACAAAAAGAAGGAAATTGTGCCATTTGCTGCAACACAGATGAACCTAGAGGACATTTTGCCAAGGGAAGTAAGTTACACACATGATATGGTTTGGCTGTGTCCCCACCCAAATCTCATCTTGAAATGCAGTTCCCTTAATCCCCATGAGTCATGGGAGGGACCAAGTGAAAGGTAATTAAATCATGGGAGTGGTTACTCTTATGCTGTTATAATAATAGTGAGTTCTCATGAGAACTAATGGTTTTATAAGGGTCTTTCCCCCGCTCACTCGGCACTTCTTCCTGCCACCACATAAAGAAGGATGTGTTTGCTTCCCCTTCTGCCATGATTGTTGGTTTTCTGAGTTCTCCCCAGCCCTGTGGAACTGTGAGTCAATTAAACCTCTTTCCTTTATAAATTACCCAGTCTCAGGTATTTCTTCATAGCAATTTGAGAACAGACTAATACAGTAAGTTGGCACTGAGGGAGTGGGACACTGCTGTAAGGAAACCCAAAAATGTGGAAGCAACTTTGGAACTGGGTAGCAGGCCCAGGTAAGGGACAGTTTGGAGGGCTCAGAAGAAGACAGAAAAATGTGGGAAAGCTGGAAACTTCCTAGGGACTTGGAGAGCTCAAAAGACAGGAAGATGTGGGAAATTTTGGAACAGCCTAGAGACTTGTGGAATGGCTTTGACCAAAATGCTGACAGTGACATTGACAATGAAGTCCAGGCTGAAGTGGTCTCAGATGGAGATGAGGAACTTGTTGGGAAATGGAGTAAAATTCATTTTTGTTATGCTTTACCGAAGTCACTGGTGGCTTTCTGCCCCTGCCCTAGAGATCTGTGGAACTTTGAACTAGAGATAGATGATTTAGGGTATCTAGTGGAAGAAACTTGTAAGCAGTCAAGCATTCAAGAGGTGACAGAGCATAAAAGTTTAGAAAATTTGCAGCCTAATGATGCAGTAGAGGAGAAATTCAAGCTGGCTGCATATATTCACATAAGTAATAAGCCAAATGCTCATCATTAAGGCAATATGAAAAATGCCTCCAGGGCATGCCAGATACCTTCACAGCAGCCCTCCCATCACAGGCCTGTAAGCCTAGGAGGGAAAATTGGTTTCCTGGGCTAGGTCCAGGTCTCGCCTGCTGTGTGCAGCCTTGGGACTTGGTGCCCTGTGTTCCATCTGCTCCAGCAATAGCTAAAAGGAACTAAGGTACAATTCAGGACATCCCTTCAGTGGATGCAAGCCCCAAACCTTGACAGCTTCCACATGGTGTTGGGCTTGGTGGTGTGCAGAAGATAAGAATTGAGGTTTGGGGACCTCCACCTAGATTTCAGAGGATGTATGGAAATGCCTGGATGTTTAGGCAAAAGTCTCCTGCAGGGTTGGAGCCCTCACGGCAAACTTCTGCTAGAGCAGTATGGAAGGGAAATGTGGGGTTGAAACCCCCACACACAGTCCTCATTGGGGCATGATCTAGTAGAGCTATCAGAAGAGGGCCCTGTCCTTCAGATCCCAGAATGGTATATCCACTGACAGCTTGCACCACGCACCTAGAAAAGCCATAGACAATGCCAGTTTGTGAAAGCAGCCAGGAGTGGGGCCATCCCCTGCAAAGCCACAGGGGCAGAGCTGCCCAAGGCCACGGGAGCCCACTTCTTGTATCAGATTGACCTGGGTGTGAGACATGGAGTCAAAAGAGATCATTTTGGAACTTTAAAGTTTAATGATCCCTTTTAAAGTTTAAACTCTCTATTGAATTTTGGATTTTCATGGGACCTGTAGCCCCTTTGGCCTGTTTCTCCCATTTGGGATGGGTGTATTCACCCAATGCCTGTACCCTTATTGTATCTAGGAAACAACTAATTTGCTTTCAGTTTTACAGACTCCCAGGCTCATAGGCAGAAGGGATTTGCCTTTACTTAGATGAGACTTTGGACTTGGACTTTTGGGTTAAGGCTGGAATGGGCTAAGACTTTGGAGGACTACTGGAAAGGTATGATTGTGTTTTGAAATATGAGGGCATGAGATTTGGGAGGGGCCATGAGCGGAATGATATGATTTGGCTATGTCCCCACCCAAATCTCATTTTGAATTTTAGTTCCCGTAATCCCCATATGTCATGGGAGGGACCCAGTGGGAGGTAATTGAATCAGGGCGGGGGGGTTACTTCCATGCTGTTCTTATGATAGTGAGAGAGTTCTCATGACATCTTGTCATTTTATAAGGCGCTTTTCCCCCTTTGCTTGGTACTTCTCCTTCATGCTGCCATGTGAAGAAGGACACATTTGATTCCTCTTCCACCATGACTGTAAGTTTCCTGAGGCCTCCCCAGCCCCATGGAACTGTGAGTCAATAAAACCTCTTTCCTTTCTAAATTACCCATTCTCAGGTACTTCTTCATAGCAGCGTGAGAATGAACTAATACAACACCGAAAGAAAAATACTGTGTAATATCACTATATGTGTAATCTAAAAAAGTCAAACTGATAGGACAGTGAGTAGAATCCTGAGTACAAGTTGTTGAGGGTGGGGGAAAGGGAGAGATATAGGTCAAAATGTATCAAGTTTCTGATATAGGATGAATTACTTTTGGAGACTGAATGTACAGCCTGGTGCTATGGTTAGGAATAACATTTTCTTCTTGAAATTTGCTAAGGGATTAGATATTAAATGTCCTCGCCACATACATACTACACAATGGTAACTATGTGAGGTGACTGATATGTTAATTATCTTGATTTTGGTATTCATTTCAAAAGGAATATGTATTTCTATACATAACAGTGTACAACTTAAATGTATACAATTTTTGTCAATAATACATCAGTAAATCTGGAGGGGGTTAAAAAAAAACACTGCCCCTCAGTTGGCTATTTACATTACTAAGTGAAAAATGCTTTAAGAAAATATTCCAAAACTATATTCTTATGAGATATTAGCTATAATTAAACCAATGATAGGTAAAGAGATATCAATGTTCTCTGTCCAAGGCTTTTACATCTTTAAAATCTAAAGTAAATTGGTTATGAATGTCAGTACACTAATGAAGACTAACAAAGAGCTCACATGAGACTGAACAACTGAACTGGAGACATGGAATAATTGACACAGTGATGGTATTAAAAGAGGAAAGGCCCTTCAATGCTGTTACATAAGATGTGAAAGTGTTTAAACAACTGTGGAATACCAGAGCTTCAGCTTGAGTTGAAACAGTGGCTTTAAAATGATATTTAGTGATCCAGGCATGATGGTTCAAACCTAAAATCCTAGCTACTTTGGAGGTTGAAGTGGGAGGATTCCATGAGTCCAGGAGTTCGATGCTGCAATTAGCTGTGATCATTAAAAGCAGGGAAACATCCTGCTTTTAAATGTCTCCCATGACTGGGTCAGGCCTAATCTCTATTATCGTAAGGCCAGCTGAATTAAGACAGCAGTTACATCCACGAAATCCCTCTCAACAGCGTTTGAGTAAATAATGAGAGTAAGGAAATCTTGGAGGCAGACAAATGTTAGAATTCTCCCTACTACAATCTCTTTATAGTAACTGAATATTTGAAACATGTGCTAAAAATTTTTAAAGCATGTGGAATTTATATTACATATTTTAATCAAATGTTCCTTCAAATCTGCTCTGGAAAGGTCCCAAAGTTCTTGCCAGACCCTGTCTATCATTATAAAAGCTCCCAATTATATAATATGTAAATATATAATAATTACTCAGCCCAGCATAATATAATATACAATTTCCAACTTATTCCAAAATTAAATCTTTTTTTCTGGATAATGCCAATTTTAATTTAGAAATGCGAAGTTAGGAATGATCAGGAGAGTCCAATTTCTTTTGCAGGCCGTAAAATCCCCTCCCAACTTGCTAGCTGCTGTTTCTGACACCTCCAGCATCAGGCTACGGGATTAAAAAAGGGAAGAAGGAACGGTCTTACACAATATGACCTTAATATCTTCCAGATTTAACCAGTTATTCAAAGCTGCTATTTACTCCCATGAAGTTTTTTGGAAATTACACAGATTCCCCTCCTTAATTCTGCTCGACTTCTATTCTGTTTCTGTACCTATGGAGAAAAGCAAAAGGACCATACTGAGTGGGCTTACTTTGAGTTCATGACCATTGTTCTCATGTGGGCCCCCCGCTCTCTTTTTTGAGATGGAGTCTCGTGCTGTCACCCAGGCTGGAGTGCAGTGGTGAGATCTTGGCTCACTACAAGCTCCACCTCCCGGGTTCACACCAAAAAAATGAAGAAGAAAAAAAATAATAAATGAGGCAAGAATGTTGAGAAAACTGAATTCTTACATACTGTTGATTTGAATGTAAAATAGCAGGGCCATAATGGAAAACAGTAGGGAGACTTCTCAAAACACTAAAAATAGAAATACCAGATGATCCAGCAATCCCACTAGTGGATATTTATCCAAAGGAAAGAAAAGTCAGTATATCAAAGGGATACCTGCACCCCCACATTTATTGCAGCATTATTCACAATAGCCAAGATGTGGAATCAAACTAAGTGTTCATTCATAGACAAATGGATGAAGAAAAGGTGATATATATACACAATGGAATAAAATTCAGTCATCAGAAGAATGGAATTCTGTCATTTGCCGCAGCATAGATGGAACTGGAGGACATTATGTTAAGTGAAATAAGCCAGGCACAGAAAGACAGATATTATATGTCCCCATCATATATGAAAGCTTAAAAAGTTGACTTTATGGAGGTTGAAAGTCGAAAGTAGAATAAGGGTTATCAGAGGCTGGGAAAAGTGGTGGGGAGGACAAGGAAAGGTAGATTAATAGGTAAACCATACAGTTAGATAGAAGAAATAAATTCTAGTGTTCAGTAGGGTAAACACTAGAATGGTGGGTTGACTATAGTTAACAACAATATATTGTATATTTAAAAATAGCTAGAAAAGAAGATTTGAAATGTTTCCAACAGAAAGAAATGATAAGCATTTGAGATGATGGTTATCTTAAACACTCTGATTTGATCATTACACATTGAATGGGTGTATTAATATATCTACCCCATAAATCTATAAAATTATTATGCACCAAATAAAAAATTGAAAGATGATCCATCTATATTATTTTGCGATAGTTAGAATTAATAGATATCTGATTTTTATAAAAATTGGGGTTAAGATTAAAATAGCAATCACATGCTATATTTAAGCTTTAGCTTTTAAAACCGTTGAAAAACATGATAGGCAGATTTAAGAATTATTTATTTCAATAATGACTTGAAATTAGTTTGAGATATCATATGAAAAACTTTGGCTTCTTCATAAGGTGTTTAATGAAAGAAGAAAAATTATAGCACCAGACATTCTAAAATGAAATGCTGTTACTACTGATATTTTAAAACATATCATCTGCTTCAGGCAAAAATATTTAATTAAAAAAATCAATTGCCTTAATGGAAACAGCTGCATTATTCATGCATTTACAATGAGCCTTTGAATTTAGATGAAATAAATGAAAAGTGACAGCATAACAACCCAAGGAGAAAGGAACACAGATTTGGTATTATGATTCAAAATAATTTATTTAAACAATTGGGCAGTTAAGTGAAATTGATAGTAAATTTAGTAAGTAAAACCAATTGTTTCATTCTACTAGTATTTCTGAATATGGTACTTTCAGATAGAAAAAAAAGCGCTTGTTGCTATTTGACTAAAAATTAATAGACTTAGTTTTTGTAATGTAAAATTTTGTCTAGTCTCTCACCCACCAGTTTCTATCAAAGTCTCTGGCCTTTCACCAAAGACTTTAAAAAAAAATCTATTTGTTCCTATGAAGTGAGAAAAAAAAAAAAAACAACTACGAAGTTACAGGGTCCACCTTTCTTGATTTTAGTTTAGTATTCTCCCTTTTATTGTTTTGAATTCTATGCAGAGCACAATTTAATAATTTGTTCTCAATGGAAAATTCAATATAAAAGTACAACACAGAAAGTGAATCCTAATGCAAATAATGCAACTAAAGCAACACAGAGAGTGAATCCTAACAGAAACTATGGACTTTGAGTGATAATCATGAGTCAATGTAGGTTCACCAGTTGTGACAAGTTTATCACTGTGGTCAGGACTGTTGATAGAGGGAGAGGTTGTGGATGTGGGCTGGTCAAGGGTATACAGGAACTCTGTGTACTTTCACTCATTTTTTTTTTATGAACTTCTTTAAAAAACAAATTTCTGTTTTAAAAAAAGACTTTTCAAATGCTTTTAAAAATATTCATTGAATAAAGGACAATGTTCACAGTCCTTTATTCAAGATATTGTGAATGGAACATCAGATGATAAATGCTTAGTTTATCATCTGATAAACTTTTTGTATTAGAGCCACTTTTGCATAGTAGTACTGTGGAGATCAGTGTTTGCCAAGGGCTTGGAGGGGGAAAGATATTACTGGTGGAAGCACAAAGGATTTTGGGGGCAGTGAAACTATCCTGTATGATAATATAATGGTATATACACATCATTATACATTTGTCAAAACCCCTAGAATGGTTTAAGGTTTAACCAAGATAGGTATTAAGTAAACATAAATATAACATTTTAGAACTAGCAGAAAATTTCATATTGTTGTAGTCCAATAGCCTATTTTACATGAGAAAAACAAGAAGATGAGTTTCCTGACTTCTGAACAGGGATTCATCCTACCAAATTAGGATGCAACAGTATTTGGCCATGTTTTATGAACCACACACATTGTATGATGAAATAATATTCTCGATTAATTAACAAACTCTCCATAAGGCTTCATTTATTTCCATAAGTTACAGCACTCATGACTTACAGTGAGTTATTTTTACATCTATCAAGTTGGCAAAAACATTTTAATAAAGGGCCAGATAATAAATATTTTAGGTTTTGTGGTCCAGATGGTTTGCCATCACTACTCACTCTGCCAAAGCAGCCATAGACAATAAACAAATGAATGTGCATGCTTTTAATCCAACAACATTTTATTTGCAGAAACAAGCAATGCAAAATATATACAATTTTTAAGAGTCAGAATCTCACTCTGTAACCCAGGCTGGAGTGCAGTAGTACAATTATAGCTCACTGTAGCCTTGAACTTTTGGGCTCAGGAAATCTCCTGTCTCAGCTTTCTAAGTAGCTAGGACTATAGGCATATGCCACCAGGCCTGGCTAATTTTTTTTCTTTTTTAAAGACTGGATCTCACTATGTTGCCCAGGCTGTTCTCAAACTTCTGGCCTTAAGTGACCCTCTTGCCTTGACCTCCCAAAGTGCTGGAATTACAGGCTTGAGCCACCATGCCCAGCCTTGATGATTCAAGATAGTTTTGCCCATGGTTTATAGTTAGATGACTCCTGATATAGATCAATGATAACTTTATATGTATTTCATTAGTTGTTACTCTGTATATATCACTATCATATATCATTTGCTAAGCTGTATTGTAAATGTTTGCCCTTTCCCCCATTCATACACAGAAGCTAAAGTTGTTAATGTAGGAGCTCTACCTCATTTACTTTTTTAAGTTCTAGCATGTTGGCAGGGTGAATTTTATCTATCAAATATTACGGTTCCCAAGACCAAAAGGAAATAGCACAGAAAATAAGAGCTTTCAAAAGCTTGTTCAGCCAGTTTCTGACTTCAAGAGATGCTTCCACAAAAATTAGTTTATTACCAAATAAGTTTGGAGATCTTACATGATGCAAAGTCTGTTTGAAACTCACAAAATGTATTTAGCATAGTGAAAGACATTATAAGTAGCTGTCACAAAAAAAGTTTCCCAAACTTATTTGAAAAAAGTTTTAAATTCACTGCCTATTGTCCTCTTGAATAGCACATTTCTTCTTTCTCTACTTTTTTTTTTCTTTTTGAGACAGGGTCTTGATTTGTCACTCAGGCTGAAGCACAGTGATGCGGACTGGGCTCACTGCAGCCTTGACCTCCTGGGCTCAAGCGGTCCTCCTACCTTAGCTTCCCAATTAGCTGGGACTAGAGGCATGTGTTATCATGCCTGAATATATATATATATATATATATATATATATATATATATATATATGTGTGTGTGTGTGTGTGTGTATTTATTTATTTATTTTTTTACTTCTGAGCTTAAGTGATCCTCCTGTCTCAGCCTCCCAAAGTGCTGGGATTACAGGTACGAGCCACCACATCCGGCTGTCTTTTGCCACGGTTTGCCACGGTTACTACGGGACTGAGCGAAAGAGGACGAATGAGAAATGAAAACTTAAAGCAAAAGAAACTGTTTTAAAGAAGGGGTCCAGGGAAGAAGAGGGCTCCCTGCTTCTAGTGAGCAAGGGCAGCCGCCTGAGCCTCAACAGCCCTTTGTATTTATTGGGTAGAAAGAGCAGGGAGCAGGAGGTAACGATTGGTCAGCTGCTTGATTGATCACAGGTTCACATTATTGCTAACAGGCTTCAGATGTGTCTAATCACAAGCAACACTGCACTTGGGGCATGACTGCCCTCAGCATTCCTTCTGGGAGGGAGACGCAGTTTGTCAGTTTGCCAACATTCTGCATTTATGAGAACAGTTTGCTGTTTACTCATATAGCCTCCAGTGGTATACTGAGTTGATCATGACCCTCACTTTTTCGTCCTGCAACACTCTTTCTCTACTTTCGTATCTCCATTCACCAATACTTGTACTACACTGTCAGTTTGCTACACTGGGTATGCCAGCTTAAATCTTATTAAAGATGTCCTTTATTCAATGAACATTGAACTTTATTCAATATGTATAGTAGTACTATACATAGTATAAATAGTCCACAGTACTATTAATTATACATAGTATAAATACTCCACAGTACTATTATACATAGTATAGATACTCCACAGTACTATTATATGTATTATACATAGTATAAATACTGTCTCCGTAGTAATGTTGCCTTTTCCAGAATGTGATATAGTTGTAACTATACAGCAGGTAGCCTTTTCAGGTTTGTTTCTTTCATTTAGTGATGGTGTCTGAGTTTCCTCCGTGTCTCTCTATGCTGTGACAGCTCATTTGTTTTAGGACTGAGTAGCATCCTGTTGTCTATATGTACCACAGTTTATTTATCCATTCACCTACTGAAGGATATCTTGGTTGCTTCCATGTTTTGGCAATTACGAATAAGGCTTCTATAAACATCCCTGTGCCAGTTTTTGTGTAAACATAAGTTTTCAACGTGTTTGGATAAATACCAAGGAGCGCAATTAGTGTATTGTATGGTAAAAAGTATGTTTAATTTTCTAAGAAACGCCAAACTGTCTTCCACATTGCATTTCTGCTAGCACTAAATAAGACCCCCTGTTGCTCCACATCCTTGTCGGCATTTGATATTGTCACAAAACGCCTTTTAGAGTTCTATTTCTTGAAAAAGCTAAAAAATGTAAATAACACCCACATTTCTTTATTTTCATTTGCATTGTGTTCAAATATCATGATCGTAAATCATTGCAAATGGTTGTGTTGAGTGCTAGAACAATGTCTTTGAATGAACCAGCTTTTTATGATCTATTACTTCCTTTACTTAAAAATCTGAGATTCTAGGTTTTGGGACTGACTCTTTTCTCATTATATGACTTCTTTGGCCACCAGACAGCATGGGTTTTATGATTTTTGTTAGAGAGATCCCCAAACATATGTGCCCAAGTTCAAAAATAAGCCTTCCATTACAGAAGTGGAAAAATTGGCAAAAAGCCTGGCGATAAAAAGATTGACAAGGGGATAGAACTCTTGCAATGCTAAAATAAAATGAGAAGTAAATGAATTGTTAAAAACTATTCACCTTGGCTGAATATTTAGTCTTTGGGACTGAAGATGTATTGGGTTTGACTGAGGTAAGATATTGTGAATGGAACATCAGATGATAAATGCTTAGTCTTCTAACCAAATTCTCTATCCAGAACATTTAATCTATGTGTTATAAGACTATTCTTTAATTTATCCCTGGTACCATGATCATAATTATCAGAAGAAATAATTAATATTTCTATAGAACCCACTCCCAATATTCCACTAAGATATATCTTCCACTAAAATATATCTGAAATGAACATAGCAATCTCTTAATATTTCTAAAGTTTAATTGCATCAGACCTATTCTGCCACTTGCCAAACACAGCACAGAGCCGGCATTGAAAATACTTTGCAACTTGCTGAGCCAATTCCAAGAGGGTTAGAAAAATTCTGGATAATTTTTTTGAACTATGTTTAGATGATTTATAATTTCTTAATGATTCTGTTTATTTTCTAATGTTTTATTTTAATAAACAAAGTTTACAAGGAGACAGTAGGTCAGCATTAAGAGCCAGGATGAAGAAGCGCATATCATTTTTTAAAATTCAAACACTCTGCAAGAACATAAGATATCTCTTAGGCTCCCACCTTTGGTTTCCACAGCAATTTTCTGGCTTGTCTCTGGAATATTCCCTACAAGTGACAAAATTTTCATGATTTTAATATTTACCAGGTTTGCATTGGAGGAGGAGCAAGGGCTGGTGAATGGAAGAGATGTTTAGGATACACAAGACTCTCAGTATAAAAGTTGAAAAGTAGAGCACATCCTCATGTTGCATTGACCCTGTCTGATCTAACTTCTTGCGTGTTATGAATACTGCTGATTTTAGACCAGAATCTTTGAAGCCTAAGTAGTGTTTCCTAGAAATTGCTTTAAAAAGAAAGGATGGCATAAAAGAATTAGAGCGTAGGACTAACAGGTGATATGAAAGAAAATAAAACATAGATTATTTATCAAATCAATCCATGTGAAAAAGCATTATGGATGGGAAAGGTCAGGAAATGATGGCAGAAATATAGTATAAATTATGACAGATATTGGTAATACAAACTTTGAATTTGATGAGGGAGAAATACGATTATAAATGTAAAGTATCATAAAGCAAATGTTAGGCAAATGTCATAGACTCTCTTCATCTTGATCATTTATTTCAACTCATTATTCAATCCTTAAAATTTATTTTGGCAGACATATAATTATTTAGTTTTTATTGTTTCTTTTTAATCATTAGTTTTCATATTTGAATATGACCTTTGTTTCTCATTAAGTGGTATGGAATGTAGCAAGGCAATGAAAACTTCTGAGAGGCCAGAAAACTAGGTAGAAAATGCTTTTAAGTTAGACTATAAAATGTTAATTAAGAATAATGTATTTTACAGTTCAAGGTGGAATGAAAACCATTTGAGAGAGGAAAGCTAGAGATTCTAGTCAGAAAGAACAACTTTATTTTTGCAACTCTTATACTGAGAAGTTGCTAAATGTCTCAGAAGTAAATAAACAAAGACTAAGGTCACACTATTAAGGTATGGCCAGACAAGTAAGAATCAAGAGGTATCCGTGATTCTTGGGCTGAAGTATACAAAAGAGAAAATAATAAATTACTTATTATTGGAGTAGTTAGCATTTGTGTTGAACTACTTCATTTAAAGGAGTTATCCAAAATGTATATAGGCTCTTAGTAACAAAAATGTAAAAAGTTTGCTAACTTATTTTTGAAAGTATCTTATTTCATATTTCTACAGCCTCTCAAAGGTTCTTTAGACAATTTGGTTTATTGGTTGTTGGTTATATCTGTAGTCTACTGATAGGTTGGCAACAGAAAAAGAGCCATTTCTTTATAATGCTCATTTGCCCAGATAAATCCTTCCTCAGAAATATGAGTCAGATAAAAATTCAACATCATGATAACAGATTTAAGGCCAGCATGTGATTCTGAGGTTCCAACACCATTAGGTTCCCCGGCTGATGGATTCTTTACTTCTGAGGGGTATATACAAACAATGTAAAAATCTATTATTTCCACATGAGGTTATTGGTGAATTGGGCCAATTCTTTCTTTCCCTAAAGAGTCATCTTTATTCAAGTGGATTGCACAAGATACTGACTTTTCTTTCCGTTTCTCCTGCAATGTCCACAGAGTTTCACATAGACTATGGACTATTGTGATAATCGGAAGAAAGATAGTATTCTGTCTCTACAAATATGCAGATATAAGCAGACATTAAAAAATCAATTATACAATTTCCTCAGGTTCATAGGCTCCCCTAAATCTTATCCTTGGAATCTAGTTTAATTAAATAGTCTTATACTGGATGGGTCAGAATATGATTCCTTGGTGAATCATCTGGAGGCTGCCACATAGAGTGATGGCAGTGAACACTGTTGATGCTTTATCCAGATCTCCTGTTTCTATTTAACACTCTGTGCCTTCCTCCTTCAGCCTTGTGGTGCTTTTCATATCCAATACTGAGGTTCTTTCTTAGAGGACCGTCCTCAGCTGCTGAAGTCATTTTACTTACTCCTAAAGTGCTTGGGGGTACACTTAGCAAGTGACTAGGGCACCCAGTCCCTATGAAACCCAGCTCCGCTGCCTCATTTTCGGATAATCTCTGTGGTGTATTTTCTATTCCGACATCCCTTGAACGACTAAGTAAAAGCCATCTTCAGTAAAACTGCATGGATTCGTATCTTCCTTGACTTCTCCTTTCCTTCGCTGCTCTTCTTCCTTTACCCATTTCCTCTGGGAGCATTTCATTAATAAATCACTTAGTATACAAAACATTCTCTCAGGGTTTGCTCTTCACCTAAAACTAACCATATCATTTAATCATCCAAACCAGGAAAAATACTGGAGAGCAAATGGGGATGCTATTATCAATTATACTGTCATAAGTGGTATAAATGGCAATGATGTAGAACAAATCAGAATACATGGTTGTGCCAGGGCTACGTGGCTTTTTACAAAGACAGCTCTTGTGAACTGTTTTATTCAAAGCCCTTCTAATACATGGCACATCACTGAGTTGCTCTCATTAAACTCTCCTTAACATCTTGATGTTCCTAATGTTACTAACCATGAGTCTCTATTAGCTCATGGTTAACTGATATCCTTTTCCAGACTATCTCCTCATCCCACCTGCTACTCCAAGACTCCTCTCTTCTCATCCTACCCTTATCTTCCATACTGGGTTATAACTTGAAGTCTCTCTTTTGTGTTGAAAATATCCTTACTTCAGTATCTTCTGGAACTTAACAACAACAAATTCCTCTTCACATATTCTCCCAGAGAGCTCAAAAGCAGAATGCAAAATGAGTTCTAGCAAAAGCCCACAATATTCCGTATTTCCCAAAGGAATCTGGGCAAATTGACCTCTGTAAGTAGCCATTAGTGACATGTGATTTTTTTGGATCTGTTCTTCCCTAGTTTTGACTAAACTTTTAATTTGCATACTGAATTTAAGGAAGATACAGTTATGAGATTCAATTGAGATTCTGATGTTTGAGAATTTTAAAATTATTTACAGAATTATTGTGAGCTATTAAAATCTTATCCAAGTGGACAATGTACACTCTCTTTGGTTTTAGTTAAATTCTAGAAGTGTAATATATGAGTCTTCTGTTGACAACACAAAAAGCCCTTTCATTAAAAATAAGATTGTATTGCAATAAACCCTATTTTTTTAGATTAAAAATTCTTATCTCAAAATTTTTACCTTCTCTTATGATATACTAGCCACATTTTACAAATACAGTTTGTCCTTAAAGAGCACAGCTTTGAACTGCTCGGGTATACACATACACAGACTTTTGTCAACCAAGCACACATTTTAAATGTCGTATTCACACAATGAGCAACCTGCATTTACAAGGGGCGTTTTCTCATATGCCATTTCCACAGGGCTGACTGTGGGACTTGCATATGTGGGGATTGTAGTATAAGCAGGAGTCATGGATTCAATCTCCTGCATATACTGAGAACAACTATATAAACAATATAAACAATCATCTCTTAGCCATAGGTCTGAATGGACCTAATTCAGTTTTAGAATTATCCAGTTGACTATGCAGCCATACAGAAGCACTAGATCATGTCTTTTGTGGGAACATGGAAGGAGCTGGAGGCTACTATCCTTAGCAAACTAATGCAGGAACAGAAAACCAAATATTGCGTATTCTCACTTTCAAGTGGGAGCTATATAATAAGAAATTAAAACACAAAGAAGGAAACAACAGACCCTCTGGGGTCTACTTCAGTGGGGAGGGTGGGAGGAAGGAGAGGAGCAGAAAAGACAACTATTGGGTACTGGACTTACTACCTGGGTGATGAAGTAATATGTACAACAAACCCTTGTGACACGTGTTTACCTATGCAACAAAACTTTACATGTACCTCCTAACCTAAAATAAAATTTTAAAAAAATTATCCAGTGGATTCCAAAAAAACAGAATGTAACTGAATTGGTTGTAGGTATGAAGATATTTAAACCTAGTTAGTATAAGTCATTTACAGATGTTAAAATGGATAGAAATGTAGATTTTTGTCACTACAGGATAAAAATTACCCCCACAGCAAATAGAACTCAGTCAAATCAGAATAATAATCCAGTTTTAAAATAGATAGATTTAAGTAATAAGTTGTTTGATGATACAGCGATTGGGATACTTTTGATTTCAAAGAAGCACTGCAATGAAGTGTTGTTGTACAGATTGGAATCTCATAATCAAGTGCAGTGATCTCTTGTTCTTTCTCAGCCCAAAGTAAATACCATTTATGAATTGGATATCTTTCCAAAACAAAGATATAATTAAACTCAGGAGGTAGAGAATATAAAATAAATTGAGTGTGTAAAATAAATTTTTGTCTAAGGGCCAATTAGGCATGGAATATTGGCAGTTCTTATAATTTCAACGTAATGTTACCATTTGGCATAATAAAGCAATTAATTCAAATATAAAAATAAATATCAATTATGAAAATGTACATTTTTACTACCAGAGAATTTTAAGCACATTAATTATACTTTAAAAATTATCTTAAATCTTCACAGTATTTACACAGGGTCAGCTGTTGCATTAGGGTTCTCTTAGAGGGACAGAACTAATAGGATAGGATTATAGGATATAGGATATTTATATATATATATGGGGGTTTATTAAGTATTAACAATCACAAGGTCTCACAGTAGGCCGTCTGTAAGCTGAGGAGCAGGAAGAGTCAGTCTGAGTCCCAAAACTGAAGAACTTGGAGTCCAGTGTTCGAGGGCAGGAAGCATTCAGCACTGGAGAAAGCTGTAGGCTGGGAAGCTAGGCTTATCTCTCCTTTTCATGTGTTTCTGTCTGCTTTATATTCACTGGAATCTGATTCGATTGTGCCCACCAGATTAAGGGTGAGTCTGCCTTCCCCAGCCCACTGACTCAAATGTTAATCTCTTTTGGCAACACCCACACAGACACACCCAGGATTAATACTTTGTATCCCTCATGGGCTGACTCAAATGTTAATCTCTTTTGGCAACACCCACACAGACATACCACTTTGTGTCCCTCAATCCAATCAAGTTGACAGTATTAACCATTACAGCTGTGTGACAATCTTATTCCTAGAAAGTTTAAAAAGAAAGTATTTTACTTTATCTGATATTTATGCCAAAATGTCTCTTAGAAAATAGGATACTTAATACATTAAGAATTACCAGTACATTGAATTAGCAAGGAATGAATTTTCCTTACCATTATTATCATTATTATCCAAAGTATAAGTCAGAATTTTTGGAGTTGTTTACATATGATGGTAAGCATAGCCTCATTATCCATAATGACATGTGGCATATATATATATATATATATATATATATATACACACACACACACACACACACACACACGCACACACACACACACATAAGTATATATATGAAAAGAAATATCTTTTAATCTTTTAAACATATATATCTATGTATAACCTACATGAGAGAAAAACCTACATGATTGAAAGAAGTTTATCTCTAAGAATACTGATCTCATGTCATAGGATTAGCCTTTGCAAAAGAAGACAAATAGGAGTGAAAACATTGTTATTTGTCTTTTCTATCTTCCCAAATCATCAAACAATAAATACGAACAACAGTATCATCTGTTTGTAGTCGATTTATGTGTTTTTCCTATTTAAGGGAGATATGAGAAATACTGGCAAAATTATTAAGAGGATGCATATAAATTACACAGTTTGCTAATGTCCAAAAGTTTTAAAGTTTATCATTGTCTTATTAGGTATGGAATTGGTCTTTGTTTTAGAACAGCATTGCCAATAATTTAGTTAAAACTTGGGCTCTTTTCATATCATAAAGCATTCTTCCAAACAAACCTTCTGCCCTATTGTTTCCTTCTGTCATCGACGTCATGATGATAATTTCTTAAGAGCTAAATCGCAGAAGTGTAAAGCAGTAACAGATTCAGATGTTGTGCCTCTTCTCAGTCATTGTGACACTCACTGTCTCAGCTGACTCCACAGAATATTCATTTGCCCTTCTTCCATTTGTGTTGTACTTACTGGATGTGGGAAATAATTAATTATAGAAGTTATATTTCTATAATTTCCCATATGCCCATATGTCAAATTTTAATTATTCTACTATATGGATTGAGATCTTAACTGTGTCAACAATAATAAATATGTTAGCCTAATTCGTATAACTCATTTTGATTTTAAAGTGAGTGTGACACACAGAGTAAAGTGTTTCTCAATAATACCAAATCTGAATAGTGGGAAATATCTTCTCTGCATTTGAACTGTTCAGCTCTAATCCTATTTCATGACTCTTTGTTTTTGTTAGAAAAGATTGAATTGACACTCAATTACCATGTGATTATTTTGAACTTATTGAAGAAGACCGACAATAAAATCATCATTTTTCTGTAGATACAGATGCACATCTGTAGAATCACCACTCTTTGCTTAATTTTGTTATTTTTTTTAAAGTAGAATTTAAAAGCAGAAAGGAAAGTTTCCTATTAAGAGTGATTGAGCATTATGAAATATTTGTGTAGTTGTTATTTTTTATGTTTGGGGGCTTTTATGTCTTTATTTCCCATATGAATTTTTTATTACATTAATAGCATATTAATGGATATTATAAAACATACCTGCAATATTTTTAATGCTTTATGATAAATTTGAAATAAATTACAGTAGATTGTAATAGTCATACATTGGGAGGGGGAAACAATAATTTTTTTCAGATATTATCAATTACCTGAATGAAATAGCAGAAATCAATGGAACATTGTTTTAAACAATATCAGTCAATAGTCAACATATACTCTGTATATCATACTAACTTTAAAAGTAACATTGGTAAAAGGAAGTTTAGCTAAAACTTACAAGAAATCTAATGCAATTTTGCAAGTTGTCTCACCTTGCTTTTCTTAGAGAACAAGAAGCAGTGATCTAAGGAATACATTATTTCACTCAGAAAGCATTTATATCACAGAATTTTAGAGCTAGATGAGCTCTTGGCATTCATTATTTATGGAAAATTCCTAGTCATCCTTTAAAATTTGCAGGAATGTTTACACTTTGCTCAGTCTTTCCTATCATCCAGGATCGAGATAAATATTCTTTTTTCTGCTCTTTCTTGACTTACTTGACATATTTAAATGTAATTATTATTTTATGATGTGACTATCTTTATGAATCTGATTTGTGTTTATATTACCAACTTTAAACATAGGAACTGACAGAATGTATTTGCCTAATATATATCTAAGAAATGGATAAATGAATTAATGAAGAATTATTGAAATGACTTGCTAGTGATATTAGTGGCAATACTTTGATGTAAGTTTTATGCTCATGAAATTCACCTTCTAATATCCTCCTGGGTAAACTTTTAAGATTTTATATCCTTTGGCTGCAAACAAAGGATACATTGCACAAATCAGTCTAATTAACTACGGATATGTTGTTGTCTTTTGAACCAAAATGCATAAATCCCATTGTGGATTTTATAGGAAATATGTATATGTAGTTCTTCATGAATGAAGCTATGAAAAGAATAAATTGTGTATATTGATAAATTTGCAATTGTATTCATGTTACTATAATCACAGTGATAATGAATGTTAATTTATTCTTTTAAAGAACATAATAAAAATTTAGCCTAAATTATTTTTGATGTTCTATGTTATTTAATTTTTGTCTGGTATTCATTCATGCTACATAAAAATTGATATGCAAAAAACCCAGTAATGATCTAGTGTCTGTTTTAAACTGGGTTTTAACTCCAGGAATTGGAGTGAGCTAACAGAACATAGGAGAAAGAAGCAATACAACTTGGACTTCTAAGTGGTCTTGTTACTTCTAATTTGACCTCCTTCTGATCCACAAGCCATACTCTGGTGTTTGTGAACTACTAGTCTTTGCCAGGCACTGTTCTAAGAGCTTTATATGTATTTAGGCCTCATAAATCCAAGAGATAAATATATTCCTCTCTCTGTTGTGCAGCATATAGAAATTGGGATAGAAAGGTTGCTGAAGGTCACACAACCAAAAAATGAGGGAGTTGATTCTAAGCCAGACACTCTTAATGGAGGTGCAATGCCGTTGTCCACTATAGGGTAGATACTATAGCCTTGTACTGCTTTTATACTGTGAACTGCTTTGACCCTCAAACTGTGGGTTACTAACCTCTGAAAACAGCAAACACTTACTTGAAGTGAGTGGTTTAGAGCCATCTATTTCAATATTTGTTCGTTGCTATCTTTTTGGTCAACAAAATTGTTTTCATGTTTTACACTTAAATGATAAAATTTAAATGAATTCCCTGTCAATTTTATTTTAAAACTTTACTTAAAGCTTACCATGTTTTTACTTTTCTCTCCTTTGACTGAGCTCAGCTACACATTCATTTCTCCTTTTTCCCCTAAAGACATGCCTGGAGGTTTTTGTGAATATGATGTTAATAAGTAATTAATTTTGTGTACCTGGAGAATAACATGTTCACACAGCAGGTGTGACATTATTTTGAAAAATGTTCTACTAAACAGAGCTGAAGAGAAATGAATTTGCATACAGCTTAAGTCTTTTTTTTTTTTTTTTTTGTATCTTAAAGTGATATTTCATTCATCTGTTGGATTAATGCAAAAAATGCAATAAAACTCTCATACATAATGAGTCATCCACTAAGTAGTTCTTCACTGTGTGATGGTTTATGATAGAAGCCTGATATGTTGTAATTTTTAAAACTTAACCTGGGTACCAACCTGAGTCCCTGTACCTTTCCACAGGGACACTCTAGCTAAAAGTCTTTGAATTCTTACTAATATTAGTCAGATGTAGTTTTAATTTTATATAAATCTTCATATATAGCAGGCAGAATGACACTAAAAAGACCCTGAGAAATATTAAACATGCCCCAAACCCTGTTTGTCCATCAGATTGTCAAAATTTTCCTATAATATCTAAATGTTAAATAATGTGAACTTTTTATGATATAGTTTGGCTCTGTGTTCCCACCCAAATCTTATTTATGTAATCCTTATGTAATCCTCATAATCCCCATGTGTCAAGGGCGGGACCAGGTGAAGGTAATTGGATCATGGGGGCAGTTTCCCCCATGTTGTTCTTGTGATAATGAGTGAGTCTCATGAGATCTGATCGTTTTATAAAGGTTTAGCATTTCCCCTGCTTGCACTTCTCCTTCCTGCCACCTTGTGAAGATGGTGCCATGATTCCTCTTCACCTTCCACCATGATTGTAAGTTTCCTGAGGCCTCCCCAGTCATGGTAAACTGTGAGTCAATTAAACCTCTTTCCTTTATTAATACCTGGTCTTGGGCAGTTCTTTATAGCAGTATGGAAATGGACTAACACAGATATATTGCTGTCAAAGAGACTACAGGCTCAGGAAAAAGAATAATTAATAGAGCAATAAACCTTTGTTCCCTTCCTCCATCTCTCCCTCCCTCTGTCTGTCCCTTCCTTCCTTCCTTTCTCCATTAGGCATCTCTTCCTTTCACCCTTCTATTTGTCCAAACTTCTTTCAACAAACATTTTTTGAGCACCAATTATGTTCCAGGTATTGCATTATTTACTTGGTATTTATAATTAAATAACATTGACAAAGATTCCTGCTCTCCTGGAAATTGCATTGACATCATTCTCAGAACAAAATTTCCCTAGCTAGATGTGGCATAGGCATCAGAGCAGAATGAAAATAGAATAACATGTAGGCTTAGAACAGAAGTGTGCCAAGAATGAATAGTGGACATAAATATTATGTGATTAGCAGTTTTTATCAGTGAGGTCTCTGACCTTTGCATCAACATCATGGTGTTTTACAGTTGTTGTTTGTGATAAAAGTTGAGTTTAACTTGAAATTCTGAAAGCTAAGTTCAGATAAAATGGCTCAGATTCACTCATCTACAGTTTGCAAGGCTCACCAAAGGACTAACCATTTATAACATTAAAGACCTCATATTTCCACCTATCTTGAGAAAGATGAATGTTTCTTTGCCAGTTGTTAATTTATGTGATTTTCTGATTTGCCTTTTATTGAAACATTTTGGTCCTCTCGTGGATAACTTCTAGTGGTTTTAAATGAGGAATGAGAGGTAAAACCTTCTTAGGCAGACTCCTGAATAGTATCTGAAATAGCAGAAAGACCTGCAGCTGGACTCTTGTCTTTCCGTTGTTTGAGCTCCCACATCAACTGCTTGAGTGGCTTGATTCTTACTGCTAAGAAGCAAAACCACTTATTTACATATCAACAGGAACTTTCTAAGTGGCAGGTTGTTAGAATTTTGTGGTGTGGAAGAGGCAGAGTTGATGAGTCATCAACAGTTGTTTGCTATATTTAAATTATCCTCCGTTTAATTATTAGTATACTGTAATGACAAGCTTTCATTAGTGCCCTGGAAATAAAAATGAAGCCTATTACTAAATTCCCCTAAGCACTCTGCATTTTTTCCAGACAAAATGCAATTAGCACAACACTGTTCAATAATGCAGTTTTAAAATAATGCACTATGTAATAACAGTAGCCCACTGCTATTAAGTGACTATCTAATATATAACAAAGCAGGAAACATACAAGGCAACAAATGCTCCAAATGTTTTTAGGAGTTGATTAGAATTCAGTGTTACCTAATACCTTATAACAATATGAAGTAATACCTTTTTCTTAGGAAAAATAATTCTGAATTTTCTGAAAAAATACTATATTCTGGGTAAACGCTGATATTATTCAGGCAGCATGAATTTCTGTGTGGTTTATTAAATTTCCATGTTCTTAGTTTTTTGTAGAGGTACATACAAAACTGTTTTATGAAAAACAGAATTTTAAAGTAACTCTACCTAGGACAGGATTGAATGTATAGGTGGCTTTTTGTTTCCACCATTTCAATGCAATATTTCCTCATGCTAAGAAAAATAAAGTAAAATAATTTGGATCTTCTGAAAAATATGCCTTGAAGATTCAAAATACTTTATAGTTTGAAACCCATAGGGCAAGTAAGATGATTAGTAGCTTTACTAACCACATTTGAAATTAATACTAATATATGCATCTGAAATGCTATTCTTTTCTGTTATGATACTTAACATTCATTTCAACATTTATTGATCTTCCGCTATGCTGAAGATACTGCTCCAAGAAACTTGGGAGACTCAAAGTAAAATGAGAATAAACAAATAGCATGCTCTGAAAGCAAGCTTAATATTTGGCAGGTAGTAGGATGGGTGATAAAGTGTGACTATGATTCAAGGCAGACTATAGTAAATGCTTCACCAGAAGTATACATGGAAGACAGGGAGAATCCAAAGGAAAGAATAATTAAAACATCAAATGGGTGTGTTTCTCTGGGCCAAATTGCTAAAGTAAAAGCAAATTCTTATGGGTAAATAATTAGGAAAATACATTGTCTATTGTAGACTGAAGGAATAGCAGAGGAAAATGAATATACTGCTTAGGAAAAAAGTAATCTCAGAATTGGGGCATAATGAATAGGATGTTGTGGCTGTACATATGGAGTAAGATGTAGAACAAATCGGAATGTGGAAATTCTTGAATGCCATGTGTCTTACCCATACCCTAAAAAACAGAACCTGGGGCAAAGCTTACATGCTCTAGCGTTATTGGATATTTCACTCCTAGGAAATTTAGAGCATGGGAAAGTGAAAGTGAGGCAGGCAGGATGGAAATAAAATGTAAGCTATTGCGTTACTGAGTTGTCACCTGTTTTACAAGAAATCGCAGCTGGGTGTTTGGTCAAGCAGGACCTCTCCAGAGAGGCCATATGGAACAACTGCATCTCAATGCAGTCTGTCACAGGATAGAAGGTGAACAATTTTTCTCCTGTCTGCTCCCCATCTTCTATCCCTCATAGATCAAAATTCAACCCATAAGTGATGATAGTGTTCTAAAATTAGATAGTGGTGATGGTTGCACAACTCTGAATATATGAAAAACCACTGAATTGTACACATAAAAAGGGCAGATTTTATAGTGTGTGGTTCATATCTTAATAAATTATAAAAAAGGTCAATCCATCACAAGCTAGAATGTTTTTGGGGTCCAATTATGTTTTACTTAGGAATTACAGCTTCTGTAGGTTCTGTATGAAGCGTAGCAACTCAGATAAGCTCAAGCCCAGTTCCCACCTTTATGAACAACTGAGACAGTTATAAGTGTGAGAAGATGGAGTGAAGATTACTGTGGTCATAGCACTGTTACTTAAGAAATGATTTGGTCCTCCACCCAGGTTAGGAAACAAAATTATTGGGCAAGGCCCAGATAAATAGCTAAAACTAAAAATATCTGGGAAGATGCATAAACCAGATCCAATATAGCTTCATTGTAATCTATTCTGATCAGTTGCACCCCCTAATATGAGAATAATAAGTCTAAAAAAGGCTCAGAAAAAATTAAGAAACCAAACTGCAGTTTCCATTGCTGCACCGGATTTTGAGCTCTGAGATTAAAGATAGTCACAGATCCTTTGTTCCTTCTTCCATTAAGAGGTGGAATCCAATTACCCTCCTGTTGAATCTGGACTGGTCTTAGTGATTTTCTTGACTAGCATAATGAAAAAGAACCAACTTTCTGGGAGTTGGTTCTAGGTTCAATAAAGACTTGCAGCTTCCATCCTAATCTTAGAACACTCCCTCCCAAAACACAGCTGTATTTGGCAAGGAAGCTCCAGATGCCCAAAGGAGAAGAATTAAAGCACATGGGTGGAAAGTTCTGAGCTCCCAGCAGACAGCCAGCACCAACTTTCTTCCAGTCAACAACCAGCAGTAACTTGAAAGCACTGTGAGTGAGTTATCCTGTATCCAGCTTCTCCAGATGATGATGCTGTGAGAAGGAGACGCAACATGCCCAGGCAAGCCCTTACTGAATTCGTGGTACACAAAATGATGAGACATAATAACATAAATTTTATTTTTATTTATTTTTTTAAACTTCTATTTTAGGTTCAAGTGTACACATGCAGGTTTGTTATTTTATTTATTTTTATTTTTGTAATTGAATTTAATTTTTTTTTTTGAGACAGAGTTTCACTCTTGTTGCCCAGACCGGAGTGCAATGGCACAATCTTGGCTCACTGCAACCTCCAGCTCCCGGGTTTCAAGTGATTCTCCTGCCTCAGCCTCCTGAGTAGCTGGGATTACAGGTGCGTGTCACCACACCTAGCTAATTTTTGTATTTTTAGTAGAGACGGAGTTTCACCATGTTGGCCAGACTGGTCTCGAAGTCCTGACCTCAGGTGATCCACCCGCCATGGCCTCCCAAAGTGCTGAGATTATAGACATAAGCCACCACACCCAGCAACAAGTTTGTTATTTAGGTAAACTCGTGTCATGGGAATTTGTTGTACAGATTATTTTGTCACCCAGGTACTAAGCCTAGTGTCCAATAGTTATTTTTTTTCTGATTCTCTCCCTCTTCCCACCCTCAAGTAGAAAACAGTGTCTGTTCTCTCTTTTGTATCCATGTGTTCTCATCATTTAGCTCACTTCTAAGTGAGAACATGTGTTTTTAAGTCACAGAGTTTTGGAGGGCATTTGTGGTGCTGTAGTAGAAAACTATAATTGATATTCACAATCTCTCTCTTAAGTCACCCATTCTAGATTTTCCTCACCACCATTTGGCTGGCTTGAGTTATTCACCTGATAGCATAGCTCAGATTTTCTTCCCCAAGGTACCTAAGATTTTAGTCTCCTTGATTTGAAACCATATTTTGTCAACTTGTCTTTTCACCATGATTACTTGGTCTGGATACATTGGAAGCAACCCAGGGATCACCTAGGTTTAAGAAATATTTCTCCTTTCTCCCATGGTTTAATGGCAAACCTAGATCCTCATGATTATTTTATCATTATATCAGTGTTTTCCTTTGCCCACTGGTAGGCTGGCATGAAGTGCACAGGTGGCCATGTGTTTGCAGCACTTTCTACTTTAGTGGAAACTTTTCTGTGTTTCCTAACAGAAGTGTTTACCCATGGGAATTAGGTCTCCAGGTTGAGAGAGTAAAAGGTTTTAAGAATACAAAGAAACTCATCAAGTAGATCACTGGCAGTGATAGTAAGAAGAATCAATCTTATTTCCACCTTTTACTTCGTGGACCCATGGGTTCAAACTGTTGGGACACAGCCCTAAATCCTAGCCATTGATGAAGTACACATACTGTACCCCAGTAAACAGTATTTCAACCTTCAAAGTATTGTCCCTGAGCTTGCACTCTAGATGAACTTTCAACAGGTCATTCAACTATATTATCAACTGCCTATTTCTGGATAATGAAGTCCATTGCCAGAATGATGAATCTTGTGTCGTTTGTTGCATCTCTTTTGTCATAAAACGTGCCTCCTAGCTCTATAAAATATTATGTGGTATACTATATCAACGAATGACTGGTCTATAAGCTCTTGGATGCTGGTACTATCATAGTCTTTGCAAACATGGAAAGTAAACCAATATTTACAGTAGAGAATGATTCTAGGAAAGCCAAATTGATACCCACAGCAAAATGAAATATATTATAAAAACTCAAATATTGTAGCTGTTCCCTAATTTTTGGAGTTTTATACCAAAACATCTGTCATACATGTGTCTAACTAGAGCATCTAGAGTATTTGTCAAGTCCTGCATGATGCCATTAATGTAAAGTCATCAATGTTGTAGAACAGGGCAATTTTTCTTTGGAATATCAAGGTTGTCAAAGTTCCTGATGAGTATATTAAGACACAGATTATCAAAATTAGTATAGTTTTAAGGAAAGACACAGATTTTGATCCTCTTTACTACTGAAGATTGAAAAAAAAGCTTTCTAAAATATAACCATATTTACAATGTGCCAGAGTCTATGTTGATATGCTCCTATAAAAATATCACACATGATGTGACATTTTCAATATGGGCTACAACGTGATTAAGTTTACTATAGTCAACCTTTGTTGCCCAAAATTTTTCCTTTTCAGAGGCAACAAGATGAATTGAATAGGGATATGGTGGAGTTTACCATATCTTCAATACTCAAGTCCTTGATGGTGACTTAGATTACCATTCCTCCCAAGGAATGGCTTTTAATTTACTATCTTGGCCAGAATTGTGAGATGAGGTCTTCCCCATTGCCTGTCCTATAATATAGCTGTTATACTACAGGTTGTGAAACCAATATGAACCTTTCTGTTACCTTAGAAGTGTATTATTCCAGTTATAAAGTTGGATCCTGGATTAATAACCAGAGAATAGGTCTACTAATTACCTGTTTGCCATGAGTGTCTACAATGAACTGAAGTCCATGATGATAAATTTTAAGGGTGACATAAATTCCTTAAATTGCCTTCAGTACTTTTTTAAAGTTATTTTAGAAAACTGCCTCAATTTCCTTTGAAATATCTCTCCCTCCTCTGCCCTCATCTATCTATTCATCATATCTCTCAAAGTCAACATGTGCTTCTCTGGGTTACCACAGCATTTAAATCTACCTGCACACACATTGCCTTGGCTTCTGCTGGTATATATTAACCAGTTTCTTTAATTCCTTTGGTAAGGGCGTGATTTATTCTTTGAGCAGAGATTATACTTCTGTCCTCAGGCTATGCCCAGGCCTGCTATGGTTATCAGCCTGGTAGAAATGAAATGGAGGAAACTGAAGAAAACGAACAAGATTAGAAGAATAGATTCTTTTGCAACAAGGGTTAAAGGGTTGCTACTTTTGGCCAGGAGGGTTAAAAGAGACATGGAGGTAAAATATTCAGTTTTTCCATCCCACAGGCTTTAGAGCCCCACTCTTTTAGTCTCAGAGCACTTGTTTGATGATCAGATACCTCAATTATTGAAAAACATTTCCCTTTGCAGTACTACACTCCTTATAACCAGATAACTTTTTAGTACAGTGTGTCTTGGGGCTGTAAGAAGACAGTCTTCATTAAAGCTCCCATTGAAACTCTCTGGTTTCATAGTCTGATATATGTTAGCAAATGTTTCCTTGAGCTCATCTTTTTTTTTTTTTTTGCAAGACTTCCCATGCTGTTTAATGCAACCACCAGACATCAAATACATTATAATTGTTATTGCATTATACTGATCAGAGTAGCACCACTTGATCTTTCCAGTTTTTACATTTTACTTGCACACTCTTCTAATTTAATTATAGATGAAAGCTTTAGTAATTGTGATTCCACTAAATTTCAAAAATTGTTACCACCTCTCTTGTCACCAGCAATATGGTTCCTATTGCTTCCAAACAGTCAGACAATGAATGTAGTTGATGGTTTACTTCCAAGAGTCCCTCTGATATTAATTGTCATGGCCTAGATTTCCTAGAAAACAGAAGCTAAAATAAATGTTCCATTCCTAGAATCAAAAATGAGAAGAAAGGAAGCAAAACAGAAATATAGGAAAATCAAATAAAGATGATGCATTATTGAACTGGTCACAGCTTCTATGTAATAGTTAGTTAGTGGTTGGGTCATAAGTGATATATCTGGAGAGACCAAATATATTCACTGCTTTTTGAAATACTACATTTAAATTAAAAAGTCTTGAAAACTCCATCAAGGGAAGAAAGGGGAAAGCAAGCTATTTCATAGCTCTTTTCTACCTCTTGCTGATTAAAATTTGTTCCATAGGATACTAGTCTCACACTTTTGTATTCTATTACACATATCCTCTGGGATGCCGGGGAAGTTTGGATTTTATGACACTGATTGAGTCACACCTGGGCCTTAGAGCTGCTGTGGCTTCCACTGAAGTGAGTATATGTCTTGCAAAATTCTAGCCTTGCTCTTGTAGAGGTATGAGACAATTAGAGGTTATGGGAAATGAGGTGATAGTGGTAGCATTTTGGCCTTGGAGACTATATGTCTAAAAAATGCATACCATCATTATTACATATTCATAATCCACAGGGGGAGGCAACTGTATTGAATATCTCCACCTGAAGTACATTAGGACACAGTTCTTCTCTATGTCCAACCATTACAAGTTTTCCAGGATTATGTTGACTATAGGTAAGACATGACTGGATAAATCCGCTGATATTAAGAAGAGTTATCAATCACTGTTCGATTAATAATGTGGACAATTCATTCCTTTTATTGTGGGTTATCTTATGAAAAAATAATTCTTCAGGTATTCATTTGAGTTTATTTTGTGTCGCCATTCAGCCATCCTTTGTTATGGCTTATTATACAATACATTCTTAGTATTTCACTTCAGGATTGGTGGTCAAATTTTATGCATCTATAAATGGAAATTTTTACCTTCATGGATTTTTCTTTTTGTTATGTAAGAAGTCTTTGCACAGAACATTAGTCAGCAAAACTGGCTTAGCATAGTGACCTGTGTAAGCATTTCCTGTACATATACTTATTATGTCTTTTATGTGGTCTCTACCTTTATAATCATAATTTTATCAAGTAGCATTGAATCATCAAGCGATGAATATATTTGTTGTCCAATTTTTATAGGAGTACCTGAAGAGGTTAAGAATCATCTATGGTTCCTTAGAATTTTAAAGCTGTGAGCTATAAAAATCTATCAGCTATCTGTGATTATGTTTATCCTTTTACATTAATCAAATTGACATACCCTGCAAAGGGCTGAAAGTTTAGTCACTTGAGCTGATTTCTTTTGGTAAGAAACTGGATTCTATGCATGAATATGGAGTAGTTATTCATAACCAGTCTGGTATTTTACCTTTTCATTTGTGAGATAAGAGACATCAATACACAATGTTACATAAGGATTTGGTATGGGAACATCTAATATGCTATGAAAATGAGCAATTATCAAACTACAGAAGCATAATCATATTATCCATCAGATAAGGATATTAAACTTGCTAATTGAGAGTATAGACCCACGTTTAAGATGAGTAAAGAATATACATTTTTCATACTTAATCAGCTAGAGCATGACCTAACCATTCATGTACATACAAGAAGAAAGACTTATAATGATTTGGTAGACCCATATAGGTGGGTGTTGAAGGAACATTTTGAGATTGTTTAAAGGTCTTTCTGTTTCTGTAATCTATGGCAGTGGTTCTAAGATGTTTGATTTAGTCAATATAAAAGCGCATTTATTTATTTCAGAAAAAATGTTGGTGCCTGTTATCTAGATTATCTGTTTGATGCAAGAAATTCCTTTGTCCTTTAATTATTGATCATCAGTTATTTGGGATAACTTGTAATCTGCTCTTGGATAATGCCTTCAGTTGGTGGGTCATAGTCTAGAATAATGAATTGTTTTGTGGTGTTGAATTTTTTTTTCTTAGAAGCTTGATATCCCTTTTTAAACAGCTTGATGAATTTAGATAGAGAATCAATTTTAGGATTTTCCAAATTAAGAGAATGTAACAGGGTGTTATCTCCTTATTAGATCAGAGTGAGTCCACTGGGGCTCTGTATACTGTGAAGACATTATTTCAATATTTGGGAGAAGTAACATATATCTTCAGTAAATCCTTTGATATGCAACTTTCTAGGAGACCTGTTGATTTTCCCTGGAGGATGTAAGTAAACACTGAATATGTTTTATCAATTTGGAGACTAAATTAATAAATATTTCTGAGCATGGATATATTACTGTAAAGAATTTGGCTATAGATGGAACTGAGAAGAATATGAGTGAGGTACTACTCGGAAGCAAGGAATTACAAGGAGTTAGTATTTTGTGAATTTCTCATTGAATTTGAAAGCAATATAAACCCTCCACCAATCACATTGCTGGGGCTGAATGAATGATGAGTCCGCTGTCCATAGATACAATTGGTCCAAAAACTTCCTTGACTTCAGCTTAACAGGGTATTGAAAAACTTTAGCAAAATTTTTGAAGACTAATCTGGGCACACAGAGGTTTACTCTAATTATCGTGCTTATATGTATAGATTCTTTGCCCACATGTTTCTGGAAACAACTAAGTTTTTAGGTGTTTCTTGAACTATATATAGTGTAGGTATGTAAATGTACATATCAGCTATCATTTGATGGTGGGTAGAATTTTCTGGGACTGAAGAACACTTTATCTGGAAATACCATTTTCAAAATAATTCTCTATGTATTGAACTTGCAGGAGTCATGACATAGAGGAGTCGTGCTGCCATCATGGGCATGTAACCTGTGCAGTGCCACAGGGCCCCATGGTTACAAGGATCTCATGCTTGGTTTAATGCCCTGCTGTAATCATCTTAAAATTCCTGATAATTATTGAACAGGGGCCCCACATTTTCATTATGCACTGTGTCCCACAAATTATGTAACTCGTGTTGCAGAATATGGGTACCAGAGTTCATAGTTACAAGTTAGTCACAGGCAAGAATTTAGGATTCTTAGAAATTCCCAGTTTAAGTGGTTTGAGTACTCTGGGAGATTTGGTTTGCAGTATAATAATAGAGTTGATGGTAGCGTGGTACCCATAAGAAAGCTATATTATTATCTATTTATATTATAAATATCTCCCGATGGAGCTTTAAAATGAGACAGAAAATTGCTGGTGCTTATGTTTCCATTGGATCAATTGTCTTTGGACAGTTTTTTTTTTTTTTTTTTTTTTTTTTAATCAATGTGAGGTATTGAGTCTTCCAATGATCTTTTGCTTCCAATATCTACAAGAATCCTTGCTTATAAGCTTTATGTTCTTAGTTAATAGAAAGCCCTTTCTGACTGTGTTTGTTTGTGTGTTTGTCTCATCTGGAGAGCCAGAGTATATATAGAGAGTGGAATGATTGCCACAATCAAAGTAGCTAATACATCCATCACCTCACATAGTTACCACTGTTTTCCTTTTGTGGTGTAAACACTTAAGATCTACTCTCTTAGCAAATTTCACATATCAAATATAGCATAATTAATGACAGACACTATGTTGTACCTTAGATCCCCAGAACTTAGTAATCTTACAACTGAAAGTTTGTAGTCTTTACCAACATCTACCCAAACCTTGCCCCTTCCAAACCTTAACCCTGGAAACCACCATTCTAGTATGTGCCTTTATGAGCTTGGCTTTTTACCATTACACACACAAGTGAGAACAAACAGTATTTTTCTCTCTGTGTCTGGCATATTTCACTTAGCATACCATTCTCTGGTGTTATTAATATTGCCACAAATGACAGAATTTCCTTCCTTTTTACGGCTAAATACTATTCCATTGTATGTATAAACAACATTTTCTTTATAAAATCATTCATTGATGTGCAATTAGATTGTTTTCATATTTTGGCTATTGTGAAGAATGTTGCAATAATCATGAGGTTGCAAATATCTTTTTGAAAAATGTATTTCATTTCCTTTGTTTATATATCCAGAAGTGGAATTGCTGTTTCATAAGGTAGTTTCATTTTTATTTTTTCTGAGTATCCTCCACACCTTTTTTTATGATGGCTATACCAATTTACATTCCCATCAACAGTGTAAAAGGGTTCCCTGTTCTGTACATCTTTACCAGTACTTGTTGTCTCTTTTCTTTTTTGATAAGAACCTTCCTAATAGGTATGAGGTGATATTTCATTGTATTCTTGATTTGCATTTCCCTGATGATTAGTGATGTTGAACATTTTCAGATAGCTGGCAGTTGTTTGTGTATCTTCTTTGGAAAAATGCGTATTCAGGATCTTTGCCCATTATTTAATAGGATTATTTATCTATTTTTGCTATTGACATGTAGGAGATTATTACCTAATTTGGATATCAACCCTTTATCAGATAGTTTGAAAATATTTTCTCCCATTTTGTAGACTGCCTTCGTATTTTTAGTTGTATTATATCTTTCAGTTCCAGAATCTCTGTTTGATTCTTTTTTAGGGTTTCTATTTTTTCATTACACTTCTCATTGTCTTCATGCATTGTTTTCCTGATTTTGTTTAGTTGTATATCTGTGTTCTCTTGTATCTCATTGAACTCAAGACAATTGTTTTAGAATTGTTTGTTAGGTAATGTATACATTTCTGCTTCGTTGGGGTAGTTTATTGACACTTTATTGATTTCCTATGGTGATGTTGTGTTTGTCTGATTCTGTATGATTTATGCGTCATTGAGTTTGTGTCTGTATATTAAGGAGCAAAACACCTCTTCTAGTCTTTACAGATGGGTTTCAGCAGGAAAAAACGTTCTCCTGTCAATTTCTTGGGCTAATGAGATTCCCTTTGGGATCCAGGTTGAGTGGGGTTGGAGCCAGGTCACATGGCTGCTACTAGATCTGAGGTTGACAGCCCTATGGCCAGGAGTTCAGGTGGGTACAGATCTTGCTTAATCTTTGAATAGGCAAGACTGCATTCAGAACCTTGGCCAGTAGAGCTGGTACTGAAACAAGTTTCAAGATCTGCAGTTAGCTCTGCACATGGTAGAGTTGTTACCAGATTCATGTGTAGTTTTGGCTCCTGTAGGTTTCCTGAGAAGATTCCCCCTAGGTCACTGGGTGTATTTCTGGGTGTTTATGGCTGTTCCTGACCACAGCTGAGAGAGAATAGAGCTGGGTGATGGACCACTTCAGGATCCACTCCCAGAACCAAGTTGGTAGCCTGTTACTTGAGGCATGGGAAGGTGTGGCTCCATCTGGGTCTCCTGGAGTATATGGCACTGGTGGTAGGACCAAGGCCAATTGGAGTTGTAACTGAATCCACAGAGGGAAGGGGCTGTTTCTGGGTCCCTAGTCAAGATCATCATCAATGAGCCTGTCATCAGGGTGCAGTCCTGATCTCTCAGTATAGTCCTCTTTGGTCTTAGGATTCATAAGGATTTTACAACATTCTACCTGGATTTCATTGTTCTACAAAAAAGTGTTTTTCTCTGGATAACTACCAAATTATTACTGCTGGAAGGGAATGTGAGTGGAGGACCTACTGTTCTGCCATTTTGCTGTTCTAACTCCCCACCAAATCTACTCTGAAGAAAAAGGGGTTTCTAACTGTCTTATTATATAATGTATTTCCTACATGTTCTTGGCTTTTCAAGGCTGAATTTTTGAAATATGTATATTGGGATTTTTAGATTTTCTCCTGATCTTTCTTTTCTACTTTGCTGCTTTCAACTTGTAATAAGAAAACAAATTGATAAAAAATTAGTACTCCAAGACATTCATTGTCTAAGAAAATATTGAATTGCATAGCAAATTTTACCTACTTTTTTGAGGCTTAGGGAGATTCTTAATTATAGTTCTTAAGAACTCTAGACTAAGGTTTAAGTACAAATTCTATAGACCTGCCTTTTAGTCCAGCAAAGGGATTTTTAAAATGCAATTGTTTATTTACTGAGAAATACCATGAGGAAAATGTTTCTTATTTATGAGGTTAGAGGAACAAACAGAAGGAATAGAAGTGGTGTAATTTATGAGGAAATTAAGTCTGAGAGAAAAAGAGGTACAAGAAGGGGAGGCTTCAGAGATTTGGAAGGAGTTTGATTGTATTTTTCTTTGGATTTTTCTACAAAGCCGTTGAGGATTTCTATCTTGGAGACTTCCTAGAAGAAAGTCAATCATAGATTACTTGGTATTTGTCTGAGGTGTTTTCCTCCCCGCCCCCCCATAGCTCCTCGTAAATGTATTATTCTTGATATGTAAGAAGTTTCCCATATTGGCCACTGTAATTCTTATTAAATCTTCCTATTTATCAAGATAAGCATAATTATTTGAGTTAGAGTAAGACAAAATATAGGAAGCAGACGTTCTGCCAGAGGAAAGTCAGCTTTAGGGTGCCACCAGACGCAGACAGCTTGGACTACCAGAATCAAGCACTCTTTTGGAAGAGGGTAATCTCCCTCCAAAAACTGAGAACGCTTACCTTCCTCATATATTGAGTCCAGCTGTGCTTGGTGGCCCAGGTAATAATTTCAAGATGCCAGGATTTTCCAATTCAAATTCAGGTTCAACTGGTTTCATCTCCTTCAGTGGTGTAGAGTCTGCTCTCTCCTCCTTGGAAAAACTTCCAAGCCTGTGTCACCTCTGGTATGGACACAGCTTCTAGTGTTGCTTTGGATCTTGTGGAAAGTCAGACTGAAGTGAGTAGTGAATATAGTATGGACAAGGCGATGGTTGAATTTGCTACAATGGATCGGCAACTGAACCATTATGTAAAGGCTGTTCAATCTACAATAAATCATGTAAAATAAGAACGTCCAGAAAAAATACCAGATTTAAAATTATTGGTGGAGAAGAAATTTTTGGCTTTACAGAGCAAGAATTCTGATGTGGACTTTCAAAATAATGGAAAATTGTTAGTGTTTAAACAACAGTTGAAAGAACTAAAGAAGCAATATGGCCTTCAAGCTGACAGAGAGGCTGACGGAACAGAAGGAGTGGATGAAGATATGATTGTGACCCAAAGTCAAACCAACTTCATCTGCCCCATTACACAGTTGGAAATGAAGAAGCCAGTGAAAAATAAAGTGTGTGGCCACACCTATGAAGAGGAAGACATTGTTTGCATTATTGAGTCCAAGCACAAGCAGAAGAAAAAGGCCTGTTGCCCTAAAATTGGCTGTAGTCACATAGGTGTAAGAAAGTCGAATCTCATCCAGGATGAAGTACTTAGAAGGACGATTGAGAACCATAACAAGAAAAGACTTCATTCCAAATAGGAAAAGCCACCTGCCTGCAGGGACACCAGCAGCCTACCTCCTACCCCAACTGTCTGTTGAGAGCAGTGCTCACTCCAGCAGTTAGGGACTGACTGCATAGCATAATTGTTTGGGGTAAAATTTGATGTTTTATGTATGCTTGAAAACATTTTTCTAAGTTACACAACAGAAAGACAAGCATATTGTTTATTTTTAAGTGTTCTATAATGTTAAATAAAACTTTGATCATCTGCCAAAAAATAAAATAAAAGATGAACTTGAGATTAACAAAAAAGTGCACTAAAAAGAGTAAACTCTCTGTACTTGTGAATAGTGTCTTGGCCTTCCCCAATTGAGCAAAGGTGTGTCAACAATGCCTCAATAATTTGCTTAATTTGTTTAAGCTTTATTGAGGTATAACTGATATACAAAAATTTTCGTGCATTTAATGTATGCATTTTGATAAATTGAGATACATGTGTATACCCACGATACCATCACAACACCCAGGATACTGAACATATTCATCACCTCCAGAAGTTTTCTTGTGTTTCTTTTAGTTGTGTGTATGTTTTGTTTGTTTTTGTTTGTTTGATAAGAACAGGAGCTCTTTCCTATAACTTATTTTAATGTACATAACACTGTATTGTTAACTCTAGGTACTATGTTATGCAGCAAGTCTCTAGAATGTACTGTTATTGCAAAACTGAAACTTCGTACCCACTGGGCAACAATTTTCCATTTTCCTCAACCCTAGCCCCTGGAAATCACCATTCTACTCTCGTATCTATGAATTTGACTCTTTTAGACACCTCATACAAGTGGAATACTGCAAGCTTTGTCTATCTGTTACTGGGTTATTTCACTTAGCATAGTGTTCTCTAGATATATCTGTGTTGCAAATGGTAGGATGTCCTTCTTATTTTAAGAATGAATAATATTCAATTGTATGTATTTACCACAATTTCTTTATCTGTCTGTTAATAAACATTTAGTTTTTTTCCATAACTTGGCTATTGTGAATAATATTGCACTGAACCTGGGAGTAAAAATATCTCTGTGAGACTGATTTCAATTTTTTTTGGACATAAACCCATAAATGAAATTGCTGGATTATATAGTATTTTTAATTTTAAATATTTTGAGAAACCTCCTTATTGTTTTGTATAAAGGCAAACCATTCTAAATTCCCACCAACCTTATATGGGTATATAAGGATTCCCATTCCTCCACATCTTTGACAAAATTTGTTACATTTTAACTCAATAATCGCCATCCTAATAGGGCTGATTTAATATCTCATTGTGATTTCAACATGAATTTACCTGATGATTAGTGATGTTGAACACCCTTTCATATATGTGGTGGCCATGTGTATATATTCTTTGGAGAAATGTCTATTCAAGTCCTTTGTGCATTTTAAAATCTGGATACTCATGAGTTTTTCTACTGTTGAGTTGTAGGAAATTATTATGCTTGGATATTATCTTCTTATCAGACACATAGTTTGAGAATATTTTATCCCATTCTGCATGTTGTCTTTTTACTCTGTTGATTGTCTATAATTCATTGTGCAGAAGGTTTTTAGTTAAACGTCGTTTCATGTGTCTATTTCTGGTTTTGCTGCCTGTGCTTTTGGTGTCAAATCCAATAAATCATTACCAAAAACAGTATCAAGAAAATTTTATCCACTTTCTTCAAGGAACTTTACAGTTTCATGACTTAGTGTTTAATACATTTTTAGTTGGTTTCTGTGTATAGTACAAAGTATGGAGTTCTATTTCATTTTTTTGCATGTGGATGTTGAGCATCAGTTTGAGAGAGACTACCCTTTCTCCAATGTGTGATCTTGACACTCTTGTCAAAGATCAGTTGACTGCACATGCACGGGTTTATTTCTTGGTTCTATATTCTATTCCCTGGTCTATGTGTTTGTCTTTATATTAGTATACTGTTTCAATTATTGTACCTTTGTAATATATTTTGGAATCAGGGAATGTGATGTCTCCAGCCTGGTTCTCTCTCAAAATCACTTTGGCCATTCAGGGCCTTTTGTGGCTCCAGATGAATTTTAGTACTGTTTTTTTTCTATTTCTGTAAACAATGCCATTGAGATTTTGACAGGGATAACATTGAATCTGTTGATTTCTGGGCATAATATGGACATTTTAACAATATAATCCTTTTCGATAAACATGGAATGTCTTTCCATTTATTTGTCTACTCTAATTTCTTGCATCAGTGTTTTATAGTTTTCAATGTTCAAGTTTTATCTTTATAGTTAAATTTATTCCTAAGTATTTTATCATTTTTAATGATGTTGTTAATAGGATTGTTCTCTTAATTTCCTTTTCAGATAGTTCATTGTTACTGTATAGAACCACAAGTGATTTTTATGTATTAAATTTGTATCCTGCAAGTTTGCTTGATTTCTTTATTAGTTCTGACAGATTTGTAAAGTCTTTGGGAGTTTTCTACATACAGGATTATGCCATCTTCAAATAGAGACAATTTTACTGCTCCTTTAAAATTTGGATGCATTTTATTTGCATTTGCTGTTGTTATTGCCTAATTTCTTTGGGTAGGATTTGTAGTACTATGTTGAATAGAATTGGTGTAAGAGGAGGCATCCTTGTCTTGTTCCTGATCTTAGACAAAAATACTTTTAGTTTTTCACCATTCAGTATGATGTTAGCTGTGGACTTGTCATATATGGACTTCATTATAGTGAATTAATCAACAACTGTTGCCCTCAGAATATAGGCCAACCAAAACAACTTTCTTTCACAATTTTCCCTCATGAAGGCTTTATAGGAAACCTGAGGCAGTTTGACCAATTGCCTTTTCTGCAAATGGACTGCTGGTCTAACAGACCTACAAACTTTTGATAGGTAAAACTTTTTTCCACATAGTGTTGATTTTTGTATATGCATACTTACAGAACCTTTAAAAATTATTTTATTTATGAATATTCATTCTCATTTTATTTTTATTCTTGCTATTGTTGGCATAAGAGAATAATATTGTTTGTGGGTGTGTCCACACATACATTGATCTTTTTTTTTTTTCTGTCAGCTCTCCTTAACTCTCTTATAAGTTCTCTAATATTTATTGAATAAATAAGCCTGTGTTGGGGGTAATATATATGAGTGTTTTACTGTCTTCATATATCTCTCTAAATCCTAGACACTTGATGTTTTAGAAAGCTGTTAAGCACAGAACCTGCTGACCCTCACCGAAGAAGTTAGTGTCTTTTATATTTGCTGAAGTAAACTACACATTTCCCTGTTAGAGAAATGAGATCATTTTGATTGCATTATTCTTATTTGCTCATCTCAATGTGGCTTAGGTGTTTTTATGGGAAATCTTCAAAAGGCAGCAAATTATTTTAATTATACTTGTGGGTTTCTAATAATAGATAAGTATTTAAAATTCCAAAATCTTAATTCTGCTAGGACACTGGTTTTTCTAGAATTGCTTCTTAACTAAATCCTTTCGCAAAGCAAAAAGACCTCAAAAGCCTTGCAAATCTTCAAAGGTTCATCTCTATTAAGGTAAAGAATTTCACAGCATTGCAATTCTTTATGTCTCAGTAGGGTATTTTCCAGTAATATCTCATCAGGAGACATTTCATGACTACTTCATTGTCTCACCTGATCCAGAGGGATTCTCTTTACTTTTCTATAATAACAACATGAAGTCTAGACTATAAGGGTCTTTGACTCACCAGTAGTATATTAAATTAATGAAACAAGCAGTTCACTATTTTTCCTGGACCATTTTTTAACTCTTATCTCTTGTGTGTGATTTATGTCTGCTTAGTACATTTGAGTGGAGCCACTTCAAAGATAGTTCATCTCTCCCTCAGGAAAAAAAAAGGTAAAGTGTCTCAGAATTTTTTTCTGAGGGTAAAATCAGCAAAGTATAATACAATGAAATACACTGATGTCATCAGAATCCATATATAGCTATTTGCAGCATTTACTTTTAGCTACCAAGGAAACATAGAATCAGACTATTCACTGGTAGTTTCTGGAAAAAAAATTAACCCTTGAATTATGGAGTAAAAATTTGGTTGTTTCATGAGTAAAAGGACTAGATTTACTTCCATTTAGATATATAGTGACTTACGATAACTAAAATCTTACAGGATATCACATAAAAATCTAAAAATTGTGGTTTTTATTTCAAGATTTAATGTGGGCTACAGTTAATATTTAGCTTGTGTATATAGTATCTAAGTATGCCATAAAGTAATTTTCAAAATAAGAAAATCATTAATTTATGAAGACATTAGTACCCATAAAATACTTTTCATATACATGTACTAAGTGTCCAGAAATGTAAATATGAATTTCAGAGTCTGTTTTCTTCTTTTTCCTTAGCAAAATATTATTTCACAGAACATTTTAAAATCACATTTTTCTTCCTTTGCTATTCACTCTAAACTACCTATCACATAGCCTCTTCCTCTATCCTCCTTTGAAAATCATGTTGCTGGGATCTAAATTACCTCTTAATTGCCCAGTTTAGAGAAGACAGCACATTTAATGTCTTCGAAGACCTCTCAATTGTATTGCTTATTTTTGACCTTATGCTCTTTATTGCAATTCTTCTTTGCTTTCTGGGACACAGTGTTTTGCTTATAAGCATGCCACCACCCTGAGATTCTGTGCTTGGCTTTCTTCTCACTCATATTCTCTCTCTGAGTCATTTCATCTATTTCTATGACTTGAAATGCTCTTTAGAGGCAGAATTCTACTAAGTCTATACAGCTGGCCCTTGAACAACATGGGTTTGAACTGCACAGGTCCACTTATATGCAAATTTTTCTCAATAAAAGTTACATTGAGTGTGCCTGCCTCTCTCTAATGCCTCCCTTTCCACCTCCTCCACCTCTTCTGTCTCTGCCACCAGAGATAGCATGATCAAACCCTCCTTTTCCTCCACCTCCTCAGCCTATTCAGCATGAAGATGAAGGATGAAGACTTTTTTGGTGATCTACTTCCATTTAATGAATAGTAAATATATTTTCTCTTCATTTTGATTTTCTTAACATTTTTTCTATAGCTTACTTTATTATAAGAACATAGTATATAATATATACAACATAAACAATATATGCTAATTGACTCATGTTATCAGCAAGGCTTTTGGTCAACAGTAGGATACTAATAGTTAGGTTTTAAAGGAGTCAAAATTTGTACACAGATTTTTGGCTGTGTGGGTGTCAGAACCCCTCACTCCCATGTTGATCAAGGTCAACTGTATTTTCATTGCAGAACTGTTATCTGAATTCTGGACTATTATTATCAACTCTAGTCCTGGGCATCATCTGCATTACATGCTGAACTCATAAGCTCTACTCCATAAGCATTTATTTACCTACTCTGACCTATTTTAGTTAATAGAACCATTTTTTTTTCTGTTATATTCTAAAGTCTGAACCCTTCAAATTCCAGATTTAGATTTCACTATCAAATTCTATTCATCTGGAATCCATCTTGTCTATTTTACTCCCTATTTCTCATTCAGTCTGCTTATTAGACACCTAACTAGTGTTTTGCTCTTTATTTTTATGTAGTCTAGTCTTCACAATTTTAATAGAATAATCTTTCAAATATTAAATAAGTACTTCAACTTAAATTGAATTTGGTATACAAAATAAAATAATTGGTTTTGTAAAATTGCAAGATAGTTACTCAAAATCTATTTAGCAAACATTTCTTATTGCATTTGTGATGTCTATATAATTATATAATCAATTCTTATACACAACCGAGCCTCTTTCTGGGCAATCCTTTTCAATCCATTGTTATTGTTGCTGATTTGTGGACTGTTCTACTCTATATTACATATTATATCTTTATGATTTAGTGAGATGTTTTAAAAATCCATATTCTTCACAATAGTCCTTTATTTATAAATTACTTTTTATATAGTCACCTATTGATTTGTTTTCAAATAATTTTGTCAGTGACTCCCACAAAATTTCATTTGAATTGCATTGAAACTGTGGTATAATATTGGGAGAACTGATGTTTTTTGTGTATCATTGCTTTTGAATAATATGATATACCAACCCATTTATTCTCTCAAAGTGTTATATCCCTAAATAAAAAAACAATGTTGTTTCTTTATAGATTTCAAACAGGGAATTAGAAAGAGGATTGAAAGGTCCCTTTTTACCACTTTAATTTTCAAGGCAAATGTGGCAAGAATATTCCCTTCTAACAATTTTATATAATTGAGGGTTGGAACCAGAAAGCTAGTCATTCATTCTTCCCCTCTCTAAAGCACAACTAATTATCTGTGACTTTTTCAAGTCACTCTTCCCTGAACATCTAAAGAGAGTGATTTAAGGTCAAATTGGGGCAGAGACAGCTGAAAGTCCATTACAATTTGGTGTTTAATAAAAAATGTGACCTTAATTTATAGTCACAACTGGTAGAGTGGGGATATTATAACTGCAACTTAATTTATTACAGGATGGAACTGTAAAACACATTTTCTATATTGTCTGCTATGTTTATATAGTCCAAGAGATGATCCATGTCTCTGATGGATTCAAGCTAACAAAACAAAATTCACAAAAGACTAGTCTTTAAAGCAGAATGATACATTATTATTTTAAAATAACGTGTATCAACTTTGTAGTGGTCATAGTTGCCAAATAAAAATAGTAAGATTAGTAATAACGGCTCTTATTTGAGAAAGTATTCTGTTCCATGCACAGAGGGAGTATAATAAGCCTTATGTTTCAGAGTTTAGGCTCTGTTAAACTTTTTAAGTTCAACCTTGGTTCTTTCAATTAATCAGTCCATTTCTTGGGGCATATAACTTAACCTCTAAGTGCCTTAGTTTTATCATTTTTGAAGCATTTTAACACGCTTCATAGAGCTTTTGTGATGATAAAATGATATATGTAATGAACTTATAGTGGCTGACACATACTAAATGATCAATGAATGTTAGGTATTACTTAGATAACAAGGATAATGTTCTGAAAGTATTAAATCTATTAATTTAATCTAATTTAATTTATTCTTATGTTCATTTAAGTTATATTTTCCTGCATTCTTGCTGTTGTTAAGACTAAAATGTGAGGCTTATCATCCAAAATAATTTTCACCAAAGAACTTCTTACCACCTTTGACTCTCAAAGCTCCCTTGAAATAATAAACCCAGGCTTTGTTGAGGGAAAAAGTATATTTTACATTTTCTTACAAACGAAGAGACAGTTCTAGTGTGTTCAGGCCACCAAACTTTTGTCATACTACAAGTCAAAGGAAAAGAGACCTCAGGATATGACATAGGAGAAAGGAGAAGGTATACTCAGGATTGAGAGAATAAAGAAAAGGTTGGGGAAGAAGTCCTATTTGAGAACTAGGAATGGTAGAAATCCCAAAAGAGTTGAGGGTGAAGCCCAAAGCAGATGGTCTTAGATCTGGGTATCTGCTTGGAACTGTGGGTAGAGGCCACTAAACAGGTGTCTCTGAGCTAGGAAAAAAAAAAAAAAAAACAGTTTAGTGAGTTTAGAGAATCATAAACAGAGTACCCAGTTCTCTTTTGGGTCTTAGGTTTTGAGAATCCAGAAATTCTAGCATGCTCTCAGAATTCAAGCAAGGAGTTTAAAGTTAGTGGAGCAGTCCTAGTGCCATAATGGTAAAAGACTGGGGAGACTTTCCAGGAGAGCCTAGGAGGCTTTCCATAAAGAGCCCATTAGTCTTTACGGAAGTTACAACTGATAGTAAATGCACAGCTTATGACAGCTTGGGTGGGACCCATTTATTAAAGTGGGGATTTCCC
The DNA here is from genome assembly GCF_000951045.1 of Mandrillus leucophaeus. Taxonomy (NCBI): domain Eukaryota; kingdom Metazoa; phylum Chordata; class Mammalia; order Primates; family Cercopithecidae; genus Mandrillus; species Mandrillus leucophaeus. The sequence continues at coordinate 1,090,061 of NW_012103120.1, read as the reverse complement.
TAGGGACCAGACTGGAAGCTGAACATGCTGTTGACCTCAACTGGCATGGACATTTGCTACCAGAGTGTCCACTGAGCAAGAATCCCTGCAACAACCACTGTTGATTTAGATGGTGGAACAAACACCTGCATTCATGTCAGTTGCACCTTTAGCTATCACCAGAGAAATAACTATGCCATATGGGGGTAAAAATATAAATAACTCAAAAAGACTAATTTTTACTAAAAGAATTCCAGTTCATTCAAAAGAAACTGAATTAATATAAATTGACTAAATTTTTACTAATCATATCTCATTCCACCATCCACAAAAATTGGGACTTCATGGGAATACGAAAATAGTATTAGAAAGTAAAGAATTATACTCTTTTCCACCATTTAAGGCATGAAGTATATGTGTCAACATCCAACACATTAGCATTATCTTTTTTATTTTTTTTTGAGATGGAGTCTTACTCTGTTGCCCAGGCTGGAGTGCAGTGACACGATCTCGGCATTCTCCTGCCTCAGCCTCCAGAGTAGCTGGGACTACAGGTGACCGCCACCATGCCCAGATCATTTTTTTGTACTTTTAGTAGAGAAGGGGTTTCACCATGTTAGCCAGGATGGTCTCGATCTCCTGACCTCGTGTCCTCGTGGTCCGCCCGCCTCGGCCTCCCAAAGTGCTGGGATTACAGGCGTGAGCCACCGTGCCTAGCAGCATTATCTTGTTAAAACATCTTATGAACAACTACTTTTCCCTCCTCTATTTTGACAATTAAAAAACCCAAAACCAAAAAAGAAATCTAACTGAAACTTACAAAATTTGTATATGAGAGAGCCAAGAACAAAACCAAAGGAGTTTATTGCCACAATCTGTGGGCCTAAGTGCTATTGTGCCATACAGGGCTGCCATCAGATACCATATCTACATTGTCTTTGTACATTTCCACTTTAGAGTTTTTGGTTACTCTCTCACAGTGTCATTACCATACTACGTTTCTTACTCTGAACCATCTCACCATATTCCTCCCCCTCAAAGTCTTTCCTTCTTTTCTCTGGAACTCTGATGTTATGGCTAACAACTATTGGCCATCCTCTACTTTTTCACTGAACATTCACTCTACCTTGAAGTTTTAAATAAAATCTGGCTGTTTCCTGAGTGTCCCCTTGATGCTGTTCTTCCTCCAACATCATAGTACTTGACGGCTGGTGAGTGGTCAGGGTCAGATCCACCTTCATACTATTAAAAATGTCAGGTCACTATTCCTTTATCTTCATGTTAAAATTTTGTTCCCTTAAAGTATATGATTTTCAGTGATTCTCAACCTTCAGTATTCATCAGAATCATTTTGTTAAAAGAGACAGTAGATGTGGGCTGAGATCTAAGAATTTGAATTTTCTAGCAAGTTGCCATGAGATGCTGGTGCTGCTGCACAGTTACATGTATATCATTTTAGATCTAAATAGTAATAATAACATCTATAGAGATTTTAGAGGTGCTGTTTAATCTTGAATTGAATAGAATTATCTCAGCAATTCTTTCATTGTTACTGAAACCTGAAACAATCCTTTAATTTTTGAAGAAATTTCTACTTTTTAATTCTACTAAATGTTAATTTGATAAATTTTAATGCTACCCATATACATAACTTTGCATTTTTTTCATATATTAGAAAGAAACATGAGTAGCAATTATAAAATGCTTTATGTGAGCAAATCAGGCAATTCATGAGTAGAATAGTAATACATTGATGTAAAATTATCCTGTTTCAGAAGCATTTCTGAAGTGTATTCTCCTAGGTATCATTTTGAATTTCAGTCTTTACAAAACCTTCTAAAAGACCCCCAGTGTTCCTTTTTTTTCCCCTTGGTGTTTTGTATTATTTATGGTAATATTTTATGAAGAATAGTATTTTCTCTTTTCCATTAATATTTATAGGTCCATTATCAGCCTTTTGCAACTCTCAATATATGTAATCTCAATAATTATACAATGAATGAAACTGGCAAACAACATCCATTCTTCGGACTGCTTTGCAATTTTCTTTTCAATTTATCGTTTAGGTACACTAATAAATTAATGCTAACAACCTGTGTTGAGGATAGCATATATTAATGTGATAATTCTAATTAAAGCTGTGAGTTGACTCTCAGTTATTTTAAATGTCAAATGACAGGCAAAACACTGTTTTCTAGATAAATCCAACACATACCTAAAAGACATTTTAAAGCACAAGTGTCAGCAATGGTAAAAACAATGTATGTAACCAAAAGACAGAGAACAAGATTATCCCTACATTATTCAGGAGACACTGACAGAACAAGATTAAAACCAATGAGGGAATAAAGAATACTTCTTATCCTCCATTATGTGAGTCCTTTGAAAATGAGTGATCCCCATTCCCTTCTGTAAAACTACATTCTTTTAATTCACATATATTATGGGTCTAGATAATTTAATGTTAAATCCTATGGTTGTTATGACTATACATATAACATTGAAATAAACATAACCAAGATGAAAACTCCCTGATTTTTTTATCCAGGGATGTTTTGTTGCAGAGAATGGAAACAAGTTTGAATTAACTTATTTAAAATAAGTTATATTTTAGTGGTATCAGTAAACTCAGAGAAACATAGGACAGTGTCATGGGAACTTGAAACTTTTTATAAAGCTACTTAGCTTTTCTGGGCACAAATTCTCATATTTTCTCTTTCTGCATGTTGGCTTGATTCCTCTGCCTCTCTCTGTGGCCCAGCTCTCTGTGCTTACATATCACTGCATTCTTGGCTTATCAGGGCTATCCCATGGCAGCTTCAGTTTCTAGTCTGTCGAAGCTTTCACCTCAGTTCCACACATTTGAGTAACTCATTCTGTTTCTCAAATGGAAATTGCCAGAAGAGAAACTGAGCAGCTGATTTTGAATCAGATACCTAACTCCAGTTAAAGTTTGGTCAATATGTAAGTGCAATATTCTAAATCTTTACTTTTCTTCCTACCTCAAAAAAAGAGAAAAAAGTCCAGATTCCTAAAATGTGTAGAATCCATGTAAATCATGTTCCCCCACTGTTCTTAGTGATTAGATATTTGTATATCGTTATTATTATGTATTTACCAACCGTATTCTCGAAAACGGTTTCGAAAGTGCCATGCAGCCCAGCTTAGAATGCTTGTGGACTTTCACTTTCTTGATGCTTCCAGCTTTTCATCCATTCTCATTCTAAGTTAATGACTATATCTTACACGTCATAGAGAAATGCACAAGAAGGAATTCTTTCATCTTCAGAACACTATACATACACCTTCATCTATATCTATTCTTTCCTTCTTCCCTCTTGTTAGGAAGAATTAATAAAAATTTATCCTCCCAAAGCTCCAATACACTTTCATTTACCCTTATCAAATTTCTCAGGGATCTTATTTCTCAGCCATCTCTCTGATGAATACTCCTTACCAGAATTTCACACAAATTGCTGTTTCCATTTATTTACTTATTCTAACTTTTATTTGAAGTTCAAGAGTACATGTGCAGGTTTGTAACATAGGTAAACATGTGTCATGGGGGTTTGTTATGCAGATTATTTTATCAGTTATATATTAAGCCTAGTATGCACTAGTTATTTTTCCTGATTCTCTCCCTCCTCCCAACCTTGACCTTCCAATTGGCCCCAGTGTATACTGTTCTCCTTTGTGTCCATGCAGTCTCCTCATAATAAAGAATGAGGACATGATCTCATTCTTTATTATGGCTGCATAGTATTCTACGGTGTATATGTACCACATTTTCTTTTTCCAGTGTATCATTGAAGGTCATTTAGGTTGATTTCATGTCCTTGCTATTGTGAATAGTGTTGCAATGAACATAATGTGTGCATGCATGTGTCTTTATAACAGAACAATTTATATTCATTTGGATATATAACCAGTAATGGGATTGCTGACTTGAATACTATTTCTGTCTTTAGGTCTTTGAAGAACCACCACGCTGTCTTCCACAATGGTTAAACTAATTTACACTTCCACCAACAGAGTGGATAAGAGTTCATTTTTCTCCACAACCTCGCCAGCACCTGTTATTTTTTGACTTTTTAATAATAGCCATTCTGACTGGTGTGAGATGGTATCTCAGTGTGGTTTTGATTTGCATTTCTTTAATGATCAGTGATACTGGGTTTTTTTCCATATGCTTGTTGGCCACATGCATGTCTTCTTTTGAAAATTGTCTTTTTGTGTTCTTTGCCCACATTTTACTGGGGTTGTTTGTTTTTTCTTGTAAATTTGTTTAAGTTCCTTATAGATGCTGGATTTTAAACCTTGGTAAGATGCATAGTTTGCAAAATTTTTCTCCCATTCTGTAGGTTGTCCATTCACTCTGTTGATAGTTTATTTTGCTGTGCAGAAGTGCTTTAGTATAATTAGATCCCATTTGTCAATGTTTGCTTTTTTTGCAATTGTTTTTGGCGTCTTCATCATGAAATCTTTGCCTGTGCCTATGTCCTGAATGGTATTGCCTAGGTTGTCTTCCAGGGTTTTTATAGTTTTGGGTTTTACATTGAAGTTTCTCATCCATCTTGAGTTAGTTTTTGTATAAGATGTAAGGAAGTGGTTCAGTTTCAATCTTCTGCATATAGTAAATAATCTCTAAACCACACAATCCTTCCAAATGTTGTCTTCTTTACATATTCACTTTTTACAGTCAGAGTCTTTGAAATATTTTCCTATAGTTTTAGATGTTTCATTCTTTCTTTCCCATTCACTTTTCAGCCCACTATAATGTGATTTGTTTGCCTACCATTTCACAAAACAGTCCTTGCTAAATAACTGATAATATCCATGTTGCTTAATATAGTCAACACTATTCACTATTAACTTTACTTGACATTTAGCAAGCATTTGACATTATTGGTATTTCCATTATTTTTAAACATAATCTTATCTTGGTTTCTATGGTGATGCATTCTTCTAATTTTCCTTCTACTTTTCATTCTTCTAAATTTCCTTCTACTGGTTAGCTGTTATTTATGCCTCATTTTCTTTTTTCACATATTATACTTCTTACAATATGGTCTTGGATTTTCATCTTTTATTTGTCTCCACTATTTAAAAGTGATCCTAACCATTTGCTGATCTTAAAATAATGTTTAACTGCTAAAGTCCCAATGTATATTTGTACTCCAGAATTCTCTTCTGCGTCACACACACACACACACACACACACACACACGACTCATGTACATACACACACATAAATTGTTGCGGGAAGTCAGGGAATGGAGGGACCGACTGAAGCCATGACAGAAGAACATAAATTGTGAAGATTTCATGGACACTTATTAGTTCCCCAAATTAATACTTTTTATAATTTCTTACGTTTGTCTTTACTGCAATCTCTGAATATAAATTGTGAAGATTTCATGGACACTTATCACTTCCTCAATCAATACCCTTGTGATTTCCTATGCCTGTCTTTACTTTAATCTCTTAATCCTGTCATCTTCATAAGCTGAGGAGGATGTATGTCGCCTCAGGACCCTGTGATGATTGCATTAACTGCACAAATTGTTTGTAGAGCATGTGTGTTTGAACAATATGAAATCTGGGCACCTTGAAAAAAAACAGGATAACAGCAATGTTCAGGGAACAAGGGAGATAACCTTAAACTCTGTTGGTGAGCTGGGCAGAACAGAGCCATATTTCTCTTCTTTCAAAATTAAATAGAAATATCGCTGAATTCTTTTTCTCAGCAAGGAACATCCCCGAGAAAGATAACGCACCCCTGAGGGTAGGCCTCTAAAATGGCTACTTTGTGGCGGCTGTCTTTTATGGTCAAAGCTGAAGGGATGAAATAAGCCCTGGCCTTCTGTAGCGCTCCCAGGCTTATTAGGATGAGGAAATTCCCACCTAATAAATTTTGGTCAGACCAGTTGTCTGCTCTCAAACCCTGTCTCCTGATAAAGTGTTATCAATGATAATGCATGCCTGAAACTTCATTAGCAATTTAAATTTTGTCCCGTTGTGTGGTCCTGTGATCTCACCCTGCCTCCATTTGCTTTATGATATTTTATTACCTTGTGAAGCATGTGATCTCTGTGACCCACAGCCTATTTGTACACTCCCTCCCCTTTTGAAAATCGCTAATAAAACTTGCTGGTTTTATGGCTCAGGGACATCATGGAACCTGCCAATATGTGATATCTCTCCTGGACGCCCAGTTTTAAAATTTCTCTCTTTAGTACTCTTTCCCTTTATTTCTCAGACCAGTGGACACTTAGGGAAATAGAAAAGAACCCACTTTAACTATCGGTGGAGGGTTCCTCCAATAGTAAATGTGTACATGAAATCTCCCCTCCTAGGTTTAACAGAAACTTTTCAAGAACTGCATTCCAAAACAAAAAATATTTACCTCAAATCCTCTAGTTGCCACATAGTTCTCTAATTCTCACCTCAGTAAATATCCTTTTTCATATAATTCTTCATGCAGAAAACCTGGGAGTCACTACTGGCATTTTATTCCTTACTTCTCACATTTCATCTAGATTTCCTCTTCTCTCTACCATCATTAGTAGAACTACTCTGTGCTACCATCACTTCTTGTTTGCATTTCTGTAATAGCCTCTTATTTCTTCTAAATGCATTTTTCATAGTAGAGTATCCAGGGTAATCTTTATATTTAGCTTTTAAACAAATATTTATGCAAGATACGCATGTATATAGTTGAAAGGGTCATTCCACAAGGTTTATAAAAACAAAACAACACAAACAAAAAATCAACACAAAGCATAAGTAATTACCCATTTTCAGTTTCAATTTTAATTCTACAGATGCAACCACTTTCCAACTTATCAGTTGTCTTGTACTATTTAGCTCTATCCCTCTAGATAACATTCCTACAATAATGATGCTGGTAGTACTTATGTCTTTTTTTGTTTTATCTTTGCTTTTTATTTGTTTTTCAAAAATTATCTTTTAATTTCAAACCATAGAACATAAAGTTTTACCTCATGTACCTAATCTCTACAGAAAAATATTGTCCAGCCACACCCTTGACTTTCTTTTCAAAGCATTTTTCTAATATTACATCTAATATGAGCATCTTCTGCAAACTGAATAGATTGAAATTTTTTTCAAGCCATTGTGTTGGCTTTTTGCTTTTCATGAAATTTTTCCCTCAATTTATCTCCTTCCTTTCATATTTTACTATAAGCATCCAAACAAACAAACAAAAAAACTAGCTCTACCTTCAACACTTTGCTTGAAAATCTCATAAATTAAATATTCAATTTTATAATTTTCAAGTTTTGCTTTACACACAACTGTTAAACACGCTTCATTCAGTTTTCAACCACTACATAACAGGGATCACCTTTACTCCAGTTTCCAATAATGTGATCCTCATTTCTTCCTGTGCCCCATCAGTAGCTGTTTTAACATCTGTACCTCTATCAATAATATCTTCAGGGCATTCTAGGCTTTTTCTCTATATTCTTCATATTACTTTCACTATTCTTCCATCCTCTACCCATTGCTCAATTCCATAGCCATTTCCACAGTTTGAGTTGTTTGTTACCACAGCACCCCATTTCCTGGTATTCAAAATTTGTTATATTCCCATGGCTACTGTAACAAACTACTGTAAACTGGAAGGCTTGAAACAGGAAAAAATTATTTTCTCACAGTTCCTAAGGGTAAAAGTGTAAAATCCAGGTGTCAGCATGACTGTGCTCCCTCTAGAGGCTCTAGAAGAGAATCCACTGTTTGTCACTGCCAGTTTCTGGTGGCTGTCAGCATTCCTTGGCTTGTGGTTGCATCTCTCCAACCTCTCCTCTGTGGTTAAGTTGCCCTATTTTCTGTCTGCGTTAAATCTCCCTGCTTCACTCTGATAAGGATGCTTATTGAATTCAATGCCCACCCAGATAATCAAGAACAAGCACCTCATCTTGATGTTCTTAACTGAATTACATTTGCAAAGACCCATTTTTCCAAATAAAGTAACATTCACAGATTCCAGGGATTAGGATGTGGACATATCTTTTCGGGAGCCACCATTCAATTCACTACAGTATATTAATATTTTACATCCTCTGTCCCCAAAATACTCCTCCCACATGCAAGATACTCTATTCCAACGTTCTCAACACTCAATTGATTGCAGCTCCACTCTAAGTCTAAACTCTTATTTAAATACCATGAACTCAAATGTCCCCAATCTCATTATCTAAATTATCTAAATCAGTTATGAGTGAGACTCTGAGTGTAATATACCCTGAGGAAAACTTCCCCTCCATCTGTGGACCTGTGAAATTTAAAATAAGTTATCTGCTTCCAAAATGTAATGGTGGGAGAGGCATCGGATAGACATTCCCATGCCAGGAAGGAAATTGGAAGGAATAGAGTAGATGAATTACACTAGGTTTCAAGGTCTGAGAATCATGCTCTGTGGCTCAATGGACCCTCTGAGCTGTGGCTTTTCTTTCTGTGCCCACAACTCTGCCAGCCTTTGTCTTTGTACCCATGGTTTCAACCTCCAGTCAGAGGATTTGCCTTCAGAGTCATTCGCCCTCTTTCTGGAGAGTTGGCACGTTTGGAGCTGAGTAACTTTCTCAGCAATTTCCTTACTGTAGAACTCTGGAAGTTTGACAGACTTCTTCCAATTTCTATCTCTGTCTTTTTCAGTCAAATCTGATAGACTCCAAGAATCCTGGCTTCCAGAACAGTGAGAGAATACATTTCTGCTATTTTAAGCTATCCTGGTTGTGGTAATTTGTTACAGAAGTCACAGGAAATGAAAATAGCATTACATATTTCCTGGAAAGGCATATACTTGAATGTCTACCTGAGAAATACTGTATAGAAGGTATTTTTTGAGACATAACATGTCTAAAAATATATTTCAATATACATAGCTTATAGTTTGGGTATAGAGTCTAGTTTCAGAAATAATTTTCTCTCAGAAATTTCGAAGCATCATTTTTTTCTAGTTGTGATAGGCAGAATTCTAAGATGTCCCCCTAAGATCTTTGGCCCCTGGTATACACACATTATCTCCTAATTATTTAATCAATATCGATCAAAATACTGCTATGAAGGAATTTTGCAGATGTAATTAATGTCCCAAATCAATTAACTTTAAGACTGGCAAGTTATCTGGTAGTGCTGATTTAATCAGATAAACCCTTTAAATGCAGAGTTTTTCTTTGGATGGTCACCTAACAGGAAGCCACATATATATGGAATGAGAAGGTTTCAATGCACCACTGCTGCTTTGAAGATAGAGAAGGACATGTGACACACACACACACACACACAAAAAAAAAAAAAAAAAAGGAGGTGGCCTCTAGGAGTTAAGAGTGGCCTCTGCATGATAGCTAACAGGAAAATGGGAACCTCAGTCCTACAATCACACACAAAAAACTGAATTTTACCAGCAACAATGAGCTTGGAAGCAGACTCGACACTTTGTCTCCAAATGAAAATTTAGCCTAGCTGACCCCTTAATTTCAGCCTTAGCAGAGAACTCAAATATGCCTTGATGGACTTCCGACCTACGGAGAATGAATAGGTGTTGCTTTAGGCTGCTAAATTTTTTATTGTGCTGCAGTAGAACACTAGTACACCAGTCGTCTATATTGGCATGTTTTTGAGAAATCTAAACACATTATCATCCAAAGTATGACATTTAATTTCATCCTTCTTAGTAAGATTTTTAGAATCTTCTTTTTGATGTACTATTTTGAAATTTCTAAATTATATACATTTAACAAGAATCTACTTCCATTCTTTTTTCTGGGTACATGATGAGTTCTTTTAATAAAGAAAAAATTTTGTCCCTGGAAAATTTGATGAAATCATTATTATTTTTTCTTTCAGTTTTCTCTGTAATGTCTTTTTAGAACGCCCATTATTCATATGTTGAACTCTGTAATGTCTTTTTAGAACTCCCATTATTCATATGTTGAACATCCTTGATTAATATACCAATTTTAAAACATTTTCTCTAATTTTTCATTTCCATGTATTAATGCTCTTTTCCTTCTTGGTTTAATCAATTTCAGTTTCTAACACTTCAGTTAAGTTTCTGATTTTTGCTATCACAATATTTATTGCCATAAATTCCTTTTTTTCTCTGATTTTCAAAGTTTATAGAATTTAGTTGTTTTGTGGACACTCTCCTTTTTACTCTCAGACAATACTAACAAGATTTTTTTTGGTGTGTGGTTTCCAACTTTTCTCATAAGCTTCTATTTCTTCCAACTTTGTTTTCTGTTAGTGGTGTTTTGTCTGTGTCTTTTATGTTAGCGGCTTTCTTAAGATGTCTGGTGCTCTTTTACTTTCTGGTCACACATGAAAGTGCAGTACTCAGTACTGACAGGAAGGTGTTGAATGTAGGAGAGCTGTCATCCGACTGTTGTACTATTGGGTGATTCAGAAGGGCTTTCATTGGAAAGTCTCCAGTATTGTGACTTATAAATCTTTTCTCTCACTCTGGAAAGGAGACCATGCCAGTAACTGGGATTAGAAGAATGTAAGCCTTACCATTATAATTGTGTGAACAAATCACCTGGTCAATGCTCAAGGAACAGGATGAGGGAAGAAAAGTATAGTCTTGATATTCAGTATATAGCATTTCATTTAGTCTGTTTTTAGTATGGTACCTCTGCCTGTTCACTCTCAGTTCAGAGACTCTGTTTTATTTTCTCCAGAGAGTAAGCATCCTTTTTCTGCTGCGGGTAGGGCATGATGTGGGCCAGTGGCCTGGCTGTACAAAGTGGAAATGGGGAACTGTAGCAGGGATCTGGGGTGGCGTGAATGAAATGAAAATTTTATCAACCACAATTCCTGGGATTGGCTCCATTCTCATAGTTCTCCCAAGGGTATTAGAGTTTGGAGGGCATTCTGAAACGCAAATCAAATTGCTTCTCAGTTTTTACCTCTCCCGGCTTGAAATAAACTTTTTATTGTTCAACATCAGCTACTGCTTATCTTTGTAATTTCCAGTTTTCAAATTTTGCAGCCGTCATTTTTTTCTACTGTTCTTTGTCCTTATACATTTATGGATTTTTAAAGCATATTTTATTGCTGTTTTAGCAGAGATTAAACATCTTCCATATTTTAGAATAACCTTTATAAATCATATCATGACAAATTTAAATATATCAATGACTTCCTTTTCCATTGGAATGGAGCACAAAATTCTACCTGTGTAGCCCATGCTTCATGCTTCTCTTCTATGTTTTGTACCATTCCGCCTTGATCAATCTGCTTTGAATATTAACCTCTTTTTAATTTTTCTGTCATTCTAGATGATGTCTATACCAGGGTCTTTATACATTCAATTTTCTGTTTGTAGACTGTTTCTTCTTTTCTTCTTAAAGCTTTTTCTACATTTCTTACCAGGTTAACTTTTAATCATTTGGTTTAACTGTAATTCTTTCTAGGAGGCCTTCTCCACCTCCCTATCTTAAGAATGTCATTCTGTTACATTTCTTGGTTACATTATCCTACATATTTTTGTTCTTTCTGTTGCCTGACACAATTAGTAACTATATCTTAGTGTAATTATTTCTTGAATGTCTGACTCTGCTGGTGGTATTTAACTTCTTGAAGAGAGGAAATATGCAATTTTTTTTTTTTATTCACCAGTGTATCAGTTAAAGCCTGTTGCAGTTATAGATGTGTAATTAGCATTGATTAAGATTTGTTAGGTATATGTATAAATGAGTTGATGAATATGTAGAGATGCCTCTTTCAGGCTGAGTTTTCTCAAGAAAAGTGGACAATATGAAGGCATAATGCTGCGAAGTTCTTAATTGAAAAAGAGAGATGCAAAAGAGAACCCACAATAGTTTCTGAAAATGTAACATAATTGAGGACTCTGCCATATCCCTTTCTTTGTATACTACAGTTTTCTCTGGAGAATTTCTGTTATCCTTTATTGGCTGTGTAATTCTGAGCTTGATGAATACATTCTTCAATTCTTCATTTTTTACTTTGTAAAATTGCACAATAATGTCTCAGACACTAGCTTTTTCAAGGGTTGCTCATTATATACATGTAAAGCCATTAGTATTCTGTTTGCCTTGAATATTGAATGCAATTATTAAACATATTTTCTTTTCTTCCTTACTTCCTCTATGTCCTGCATTGATTAGATATGAGGAAGATATCTTTTCTAGGCAGTGAAAGACTTAAAACAAAATAAGTTACCTTGGGACACTGTGAAATTTGCTTTTATAGCTGCCTTAAATATTAGGATAGATTTATCTGTCAGATCTTGATTGACTAAGCCAGGCTGTGGATTAAATGAACTCTCAAGGTCTCTTTCAGGCTTGCTGATTCTAAAGCAGAAGAATAGTATAACTAGCACGAGGGATGTCATTCATTATGTGGAACAATCCTACTTGCCAACAGCAGCAGCACTATAATTGTTTGAAAAACGTAACTAATCTTACAAGGCTTAAGGTATATTAGAAAGAAATATCAGAATAGCAAAGAGTCAAAGTTGTATATGCAATGTCCTTGAAGTCAGGAGATTCTATCTTATGCATTCTAGATTTATCAACATAGAGCACATGCTGTAACATGGAATATTGGCTCAAGTAGCTATTTTAGCCAATTAGCAATTAATTACTTGGCTAAAAAGAGAACTGCAGCACTTTCTTGTTATGACAGACAGGAATTATCTAAACACTCTGCATTTTGACATTGCTTTTGGTTAGTAATCTTTCTTAGGTCAATCTTATCCAGCCAACATATACAATTCGAGGACCTATTACATGCAAAGAACTATTAATTTTAATTTTGTGTAATATTGGAGATAAATATTACTCCAGGCTCATTTTTTCTTTCTTTGAAGCTTACTAAGTAGTGACTTCTTATGAAATGTTAAAATTGCCAACACTGAGCAGAAACAGTAGCTACATTGAACTGAAAAGTATCAGCTAATATTTCCTATAGGAGGTGATACTAGAGCTGCCTGTCAAAAGGTGCTCAAAAATTTGATAGCTTAAGATAAGGTCTGGTCCATATCATTAGTAGAGGCACAAAGCATATTCAGGCAATATAAAATAAACTAGCTTTATTGTAACTGAATTCATATAGGGTAGTTGTTGGAGTTAAAATGGAAAGTAATTTCTAGGCAGCATCTCTATGTCCCTATTCTTTCTGGTTAATTTGGCAAATTCCCATTTCTTCAACCAATATCAGTTTACTTGTCTTCTGCTGGGGCAATCCTACTTTGACTCCCCGTAGTACATTAAGTTTCCTTATACCTAATGTCTACAGCTTCCTTTTAAAATGCTTAAAACTTGCCTTGGGGCTAAAGCTGAAGAGGATATTTGGGCCTGGTAGCTATAACACTTTGATGTAGTGTATTAGTTTTGGATTATAATTCACAATCTACAGAAAAGGCTGTCTTAATCATATAATCGAAGGTGGTCTTTGCCACGGCTGATCAATTGATAAGACTCTTTAAATACAGTCACAGGATCAGGTCAGTTTCTGAATCATTCTATTGAAAATAGGTAGCAGTGAGAGTGGCATAGATTTTATGTATCAGAGTTGCTCAGTAATTGAGCTCAAATTCTCAGAATCAAAATAAGCATTGGTGTTTCAGTTTGTGTGAGAAATTTCCCAGGCACTCAGTTAAATTGTCCTTAGAGTACAGCTGTGGTTGAAGGATACCATGAAAGCCATTATCCTGACTGGGCATTTTTGGCATTTAGCAATGGCAAAGGCTTATAAATTCTGAGCAGAAAGAAAACCAAGCTTCTTTTAAATTAACTCCTCTAGTATGTAAGTGAATAATGTGAGTCAAGGACTTGCTGGAAGTCCATTTTCTTTTCTTTTTTTTTTTTTTTTTTTTTTTTTTTTTTTTTTTGAGACGGGGTCTCGCTCTGTCACCCAGGCTGGAATGCAGTGACCCGATCTTGGCTCACTGGAAGCTCCGTCTCCCGGGTTCACACCATTCTCCTGCCTCAGCCTCCCGAGTAGCTAGGACTACGCCCCCACCACACCTGGCTAATTTTTTGTATTTTGTTTAGTAGAGACGGGGTTTCACCATGTTAGCCAGGGTGGTCTCGATCTCCTGATCTCGTGATCTGTCCGCTGTGGCCTCCCAAAGTCCTGGGATTACAGGCGTGAGTCACCGCGCCCAGCTGGAAGTCTCTCTATTTTATGGGGAGGAGCTTGGAACTGTAGTTTTCCTGGAAGTCTGTTATGCAGAGCCTGGGCTCACTAGGTCAGCTTTACCAACGGTTTGAATTGAGAGAGAAGTTGTGACCACTTAGGAGAAACAATAATGACTTTCAGAGAAGATTATCCTCAGACTTATATGTTGGACTTTTTTTTCTTCAAGTTTTTCAATTATGTTTATAAAGTTGAATGTATTTGTTTTACCTTTTAATAGATTGGTAAGAATATATTGAGGAACTTTGTTCCTTGGGTAGAGGTTAAACTGAAATTGCCTGTATGTTTCAGATTCCTTATTTATTTACAGAATCCTACCTTTAGAGAATTTTAATGTGTGTAAAATCTAAGTAGAAGATGGTATGGGCTGTATATATTGAAAGTAGGCCAATTCTGTACTCTGTTAAGCTGTGGGAAATGTCCTGATTTTCAAAGTTATGATATTTGCCATATTTATCTTCATTTCAGTTTGTTGTGTTCTTCTTCTGGTAACAGAAGCACAGAACAAAATCCATAGTTTTCAATAAGGAGTGACTTTGACTTATTTTAAATGAATATTTACTTCTAATTATATGAATTTGTTTCTGTTGGCAAAGTTTCTAAAATAGAAAAGTTTCTCCTACACTTTACCTATTTATGTAAAGGGCTAAGATATTCTCAACTACGGTGTCAAAAAACTCAATTTGAGGTTGTTGCCTGTTTGTTTTAGGGGTATAGAAAAGCAAACGCTGATACTGATAGCCACTTTATAAGGAAAGTTATTTTGAAAGTTTGTTACTTTCTGGAAAAATTTCTATCACAGGGTGGAAAAAAATAGAACTAGCTTATCAAGTAGGTTACCTATTTGAAAAAGTTTGTTTTTTATCTTTGAAAAAATTTTTACCTGCAGACTTTTTTTTCTCTAAGGTGTTAAATGAATGAAGCAACTGTTAAAGTTAGTGGGAAAAAGATTTCCTGAAAATTGTGAAATAATTATTTGAGTCAGCATTTCTTTCATGAAGTACAAAGAAGATTAATGAAGATTAATTTTATAATTGAACTTTAGGATTTAATGCCACTAGTATCAGAAATTTTCTACATTTGCTGCATGCAAAAGCCCTAGTTAGAGTCCTGGTTTATAGAAGTGAGGGCAATGTATATTCTATTTCATGTTCTAGAAAACTATTTTGCCCTCTAACATGGCCTTCCAGTTGTGTAACTGCAGCCAAGTATGTAGTTCTTAAAAATATTTTCATAAGGTAGAATGTTTCTCTATTGTAGTAGTTGAGATCAGGTTAAAGCAGCAACAACAAAAACAAACACCTATTAGCAAAAGAAAAAAATGAATAAAATAAGATTCTTTGAATACATTCCAAAACACACAAACAAACAAGATATGCTCTTTTTACTCCCTTACATTTTCCCTAAAACTTTGCTAAACAATAGGGAGGTGTGGTCCTTTCCTTTTCTAAAAGGGAAATAGATATGCCCTTAACTTAATCGTATTTATATACAGCCCTGCAAATGTATTTATTTAAAGGGCATCAGAATCAAATTATAGTTTCTCAAACATTGAACTTTGCTAACTAAGACTGAAAAAAATGATCTATTCTTGATCAGCTTTATATGAACATTTTATCTGATTGTTTACCTAGAAGATATATTTAGTTTTATATCACCATTCTTTTTGCACTTCGTACTTGGTTGAACTCACTCACTGGTAAGAATTCTCAGGAAGACTAAACTCAATTTAGCATTAGTCTAAGAAAAATTTAATTAGAAATATGATACATTGGTTGCATAATAAATCATGTAATAAATTCCTGAGCTCATCATGAAGCATTGTAAGTTATGGGCTAATTTGAATAATCCAGGCCAACTGAGAATTTCGTCTGTCGTTTGTATATGAAGAAAAACAACCCTGTAGTGACTGATCTGTTTTTACTGTCAGTTGAAGTGATTTCTAAATAAGTTAGAAAGTGTTGCGGAGAGGTTAGAATGAAGGATTTACAGAAACGTTTTACTCTTTGAGATTTCTTTGCTCATTACCCCTGTAGGATTACGAATAATGTACTTCAAGCCAGTCAGCATTAACATTCATATATCTTTTGTGCAGACAGAAATGCAGGGTGCCCTGGACCCTATACCTATGGATATGGTAATGGTGGGGACGACAGAGAGCGGAAAATGGAATGTGGGTGGAATAGATGTCTGCCAAATAAGATAATATGCAATGTATTCATCAAGAGTCATAAGCTTAAATGCCTTTAGGACTGTGTGAGCATCCTAGTGACTGGAAGAAAATATGCCTCATTTCAGAAGTCCCACCTCCAGAATGCATTGCATTGTTGCAATGAATGAATCCAATCTTAGTGTTGCTAAAGTGTGGGATCCACCAATAAATGAATTATATCCCAGATGAAGCTCAGCATTCATTTACAGGATGCAACAAAATATAGAAACTCAAAAATGTAACATTTACTAATTTCTTGCAACAAATAAAAAATCACTAGCCAAGCAAACAAATAGAAAAATATTGCTCATGATAAGGAAAAAAATCAGTCAATGGAAACAGATTTAGAAATGAAAGTTGATGGGATAAGAAGGCAAAAATTTTAAAACAGCTTACATAAATATCTGCAAAATAAATATAAAATATTACAAATAGAAAGTTGACCAAGGGAATCTAATTAAAAATAACACCTTCACTATGGAAGCCAAATAATTTTTTGCCTAATGATGTCACCCAAAATAAAATGCATGAGGGGTGTGTGTGTGTGTGTGTGTGTGTGTGTGTGTGTGTGTGTATGTATGTGTGTATGTATGTATGTAGATATAATTTGAAATACAGATACAAGCTGTCTAAAAAGCAAAAAGTATTATTTTTGACCTCCAGGCTCAGTAATGAAACGTGTGTGTACAAATTACTAGATAGAGATGATGTGTTTTGAAAGGGAAACAGGGTTTTTTTTTCCTTAACACTTCAGCAGTAGTTGTATGATAAACACATACATAAACACACAGAGATTTACCCCCTTTTAGATATATTGAATTCAAGTATCTGGGATATATTTGTTTGAGTCTTTAAACATAGCATCCTTACAGACTTATCTAAGTGAAAAAGTTGATCCTGAAAAAGATAGAAGAAAAAATATTTCATTTTCATTAGTTTGCTCTTCTAGTAAGAACTATTTAAAAGTTAAAACTTGTTTGTTTGTTTTATTTTTCTTCAGAGAGACAGAGAGGAAGAAATGAGAGGAAAAGGATTGCTGAGCTAAATCCTAGAAGCAGGCTCTTTACTTTTACAGCAACTAAGCTCTTGGGTTCAAGGGACAGCTTCTCCAACTTACCCAAATGACTTTAATTTAGAACAACCTGTGCTATGCAGATACTGGCAAGAAAGAAGATTTAACACTTCCTTTCAGTGTTCAACAAAAATTGGAATAGTTTATAAATTATTCTTATTTTAATGATCTTGATTCAAAAGATATGCAAATTCACTTTAGATTAACCAAACCAAGTAAGTTGCATCGCGTTTTGTGAGCACAATTAAGGTCTGAATTTGGTATAGGCCATTGCAATATTATCAAGTAATTTCACTTTAAATATTTCCCAGAGGAAATATTAAAGACAGTCTGCTGTCTTACTCTGTATTTGTGCAACTTGCCTAGTTCTCACCCTTAACTTCCTAACTCCTTGGGCTTGTGGAAGACCTTGATTTGTAAGTTAGTTTTGTTCTGGTTTTTGGAATGTCCAACAAGATTTTACACTGATTTTAGTTCTAATAGGTCTTGTAACGTAGAGCAACTCTTCTTTGAGTCATGAAAACATCTTGTTACCAAATATTACATAGAAAACCTGTGGATAAAGAAGGGAAACATTTAGCTGCCTGTAAAAAGCCTCTATCCCAAGTCTCTGAGGCAAGTCCATGGACCTTTAGATCTTGTGAACTTTAGTTTTCTTATCAGTAAAATAGAAATAATACCTATCCTATCTACATAGGATGTTTTTTAAGAGGATTATAATGAGTTTTTTTAATGTTTATCCTATGGTATCCTGATCTTTGATGATTTTAATTAGGTTTCATTGTTGTCCCCATAATATATTTTACAAACGGAAAATGAAGAATTCCAAATCTCTAGGCTTAGCTTTTCTAGATGAAGCAGTATTCTGTACTAAGGAAAACCGTGTTCTTGAGATGGCTAGACAGACAGACCAGCTCAGTTTTCCACTGATCAGAAGGAAATTACCTTTCCCCTTTCCAGGGCATGCATTCATAGACAAACACATGAATGTTTTCAGAAGAGTTTTAGGTTTAAATCATTATTGTGAAGATAGTACAAAGAGTTCCTGTACACCCCACACCAACTATCCTCTATTCTTACAATCTTACATTAGTACAATAAACAGACCAATATTGATACATTATTAGCTAAAATATATAATTTATTCCAATTTCTTTAGCTTTTACTTGACATGCTTTTATTCTTTGCTATTCTAAGGTCCTATCTAGAACAATACATTACATTTTTCATCATGTTTCCTAGACACCTCTTGACTGTGATGATTTTCTCAGATTTTCTTGGTTTTTGAGGATCTTGACTGTTTTGAAAAATATTGGTATAGTAATTTTCAGAATGTACTTCACTGAGGTTTTTCTGCTGGTCTTTTATGACTATATTGGTATAATGTGTTTCTGAGAGGAGGGCCACAGAGGTGAAATGCCATTTTCATTGCATTATATCAAGGATATATGCTATCAATATGATTTATTACTCTGGATGCTAACCTTGATCACCTGACTTGATATAGTGTTTGTCAGATTTGCCCACTGTAAAGTTATTCTTTTTACTTCCTTTCTATTCTGTTCTGTTTGGGAATAAAGTCCACACCTAAGGAGTCGGGAGGTATGTCCCACTTCCTTAAGGACAAAGTATCTATGTTAATAATTTGTGATTCTTTTTCATGGGAGATTGGAGATTGGTTTATTCTCCCCTATTTATTTCTTGAATCATTTAAGTATCTCAGTATGGACTATTTATTATACACTTTAGGTTATAAGCCCCACTATTTCATTTGCTTTAGCTCATTTTTTTTTAGCTTTGCCCATTTGGAGCCCTTTCATTTGGTCTAAAATGTTCCAGGCTCATCTTCTGTATTTCTGCCCCAGTCCTAGTATCAGCCATTTTTTCTGAGGAGCTCTGGCTCCTTGAATTAGAAAAGGTCTTAGAAACCAAGATCTTGTGCTAAGTGTATGCATTGCTACTGATGTGTCATTGTTTCTAGGTCCATTCAGTAATGGACATATACACATATATACTATTACAAGTATATTCATATATATGTAAAATATGTAAATTATTTCTACAGGTAGCCATCTATGTTATGCTGTATTTAGCTAAACATGACTTCATACTGATGTCTTCTACTTTAACTTTACTCATTATTGAGAGGTGAAGCCAGCTGCGCTTCTGGATTAGGTGGGGACTTGGAGAACTTTTGTGTCTAGCTAAAGGATTGTAAATGCACCAATCAGTGTTCTATGTCTAGCTAAAGGAATATAAATGCACCAATCAGCACCCTGCAAAATAGACCAATCAGCACTCTGTAAAATGGACCAATCAGCAGTCTGTGAAATGGACAAATCAGCACTCTGTAAAATGGACCAATCAGGATGTGGGCAGGGCCAAATAAAGGAATAAAAGCTGGCTACCTGAGCCAGCAGCGGCAAGCTGCTCGGGTCCCTTTCCACGCTGTGGAAGCTTTGTTCTTTCGCTCTTCACAATAAATCTTGCTGCTGCTCACTCTTTGGGTCCACACTACCTTTATGAGCTGTAACATTCACCGCAAGGGTCTGCAGCTTCACTCCTGAAGTCAGCAAGACTACGAACCCACTGGAAGGAACAAACAACTCCAGACGCGCCACCTTTAAGAGCTGTAACATCACTGCAAAGGTCTGCAGCTTCAGTCCTGAAGTCAGTGAGACCACCAACCCACTGGAAGGAAGAAACTCCAGACACATCTGAACATCTTAAGGAACAAACTCCAGACACACCATATTTAAGAGATGTAACACTCACTGTGGAGGTTCTTGGCTTTATTCTTGAAGTCAGCAAGACCAAGAACCCACTGGAAGGAATAAATTCCAGACACATTTTGGTGACCACAAAGGGACTTTCACCTATTGCCAAGCAATGAGTATCATTGGACCCCCTTTTCTTGCTATTCTGTCCTATTTTTCCTTAGAATTTGGGGGCTAAATACCAGGCTTCTGTCAGCCAATTAAAAGTGACTAGCGTGGCTGCCAGACTAAAGACACAGATGTTCAGGCTTTCTGGGAAAGGGCTCTCTCACAACCCCTGACTCGTCGAAGTTGGGAGCACTGGTTTGCCTAGAACCAGCTTCCGCTTTTCCTTTACTTCTGGGCTGAACCAAGGATCAACAGAGAGGAAAGCCATTCAACTCTGGGGTCTCGACAAGTTGATTGACCCTGCAGCCATAAGCGGAACTCTCAAAGTTGTGTCGCCCAAGTGAGCCTCACCCATCTATCCGATCTATCCTGACCCTGACTCCTGGGTCCTAATGCCTGTCACACAAACTTCCTCTTGCGTCTCTTCTCCGAGGTTAGTCCTGCTTCTAAAAACCATTCCCTGTCTCTGGTGCTTTTCTAGTTTCTCCTATAAGAATGATTTCTAGTATAAACTACAGGACTCTATTCCCTTTAGGCATCTGGGTTTACCAATCAGAAAGACATAATTTTTGCCCAAAGTCCCATCATAGGGGGGACTATCTGGAATTTTAAGATCCCTCCTCAAACAAGCAGGCCTAACAAAAGCTATTTCTGAAGGTAATATATGGGGAGCTTCAGAAATAATATCCTTCCTATTCAAGTGAGGACAAAAGGTGTCACTCTTCCAACACTGGAGATCCCTTCCTTCCCTCAGGGTATGGCCCTCCACTTCCTTTTTGGGGCATAACATCTTTATAGGACAGGGGTGAAGTCCCAATACTAACAGGAGAATGCTTAGGACTCTTAACAGGTTTTCAAGAATGAGTCAGCAAGGGCCACTAAATCTGATTTTTCTTGGTCCTCTTTGTGGTCTAGGAGGAAAGGCAATGGTGCAGGTTTTCGAGAATGCATCAGTAAGGGCCACTAAATCTGACCTTCCTCAGTCCTCTTTGTGGTTTAGGAGGAAAACTAGTGTTTCTTCTGCTGCTGCATTGGTGAGCATAACTGCTCCGATCAGCAGGGTCCAGGGACCATTGTGGATTCTTGGGCAAGAGGTGTTTCTGCTGCTGCGTTGTGAGCACAACTATTCTGATCAGCAAGGTCCAGGGACTGTTATCGGTTCTTGGGCAGGGGGAGAAACAAACAAACCAAAACCACAGGCGGTTTTGTCTTTCAGATGGGAAACATTCAGGCACCAATAGGCTCACCCTTGAACTGCATCCTAAGCCATTGGGACCAATTTGAACTGCAAACTGTGAAAAAGAGGCAGCTCAGTGTGTTTTTGTTTGTTTGTTTGTTTTTTGTTTGTTTGTTTGTTTGCACTACAGCCTGGCCACAGTATTCTCTCTCTGATGGGGAAAACTGGCCACCTAAGGGAAGTATAAATTAAAATATTATCCTGCAGCTTGACCTTTTCTGTAAGAGGGAAGGCAAATGGAGTGAAATACCTTATGTCCAAGCTTTCTTTTCATTGATGGAAAATCCACAACTATGCAAATCTTGCAATTTACATCCCACAGGAGGACCTCTCAGCTTACCCCCTAATCCTAGCTTCCCTATAGCTCCCCTTCCTATTAGTGATAAGCCTCCTCTAATCTCCCCCGCCCAGAAGGAAACAAGCAAAGAAGTCTCCAAAGGACCACAAAAACCCCCAGGCTATTAGTTATGTCCCCTTCAAGCTGTAAGGGGAGGGAAATTTGGCCAACCCAGGTACATGTCCCCTTCTCCCTCTCTGATTTAAAGCAGATCAAGGCAGACCTGCGGAGGAAGTTTTCAGATGATCCTGATAGGTACATAGATGTCCTACAGGGTCTAGGGCAAACCTTTGACCTCACTTGGAGAGATGTCATGCTATTAGATCAAACCCTGGTCTTTAATGAAAAGAATGCGGCTTTAGCTGCAGCCCAAGAGTTTGGAGATACCTGGTATCTTAGTCAAGTAAATGATAGAATGACAGCCAAAGAAAGGGACATATCCCCTACCAGTCAGCAAGCCATCCCCAGTATGGATCTCCACTGAGGTCTAGACTCAGATCCTGGGGACTGGAGTCATAAACATCTGCTGACCTGTGTTCTAGAAGGACTAAAGGGAATTAGGAAAAAGCCCATGAATTGTTCAATGATGTCCACTATAACTCAGGGAAAGGAAAAAAATCCTTCTGCCTTCCTTGAGCAGCTACGGAAGGCCTCAAGGAAATATACTCCCCTGTCACCCAACTCTCTCGAGGGTCAATTGATCCTAAAAGATAAGCTTATTACCCATTCAGCTGCAGATATCAGGAGAAAGCTCCAAACATAAGCCCTGGGCCCTGAACAAAATCTGGAGCCATTATTAAACCTGGCAACCTTGATGTTCTATAATAGGGACCAAGAGGAACAGGCCGAAAAGCAAAAGCTAGATCAGAGAAAGGCTGCAGGCTTAGTCATGTCCCTCAGACAAACAAACCTTGGTGGTTCAGAGAGGACAGAACATGGAGCAGGCCAATCATTGGATAGGGCTTGTTACCAGTGTGCCCTGAGCTTCTGGGTTGGGTGGGGACTTGGAGAACTTTTGTGTCTAGCTAAAGGATTGTAAATGCACCAATCAGCGCTCTGTGTCTAGCTAAAGGATTGTAAATGCATTAATCAGTACTCTGTAAAAACGCACCATTCAGCAGTCTGTAAAATGGACCAATCAGCACTCTGTAAAATGGACTAATCAGCAGGATGTGGGCAGGGCCAAATAAGGCAATAAAAGCTGGCTACGCAAGCCAGCAGTGGCAACCTGCTCGGGTTCCGTTCTACGCTGTGGAAGCTTTGTTCTTTCATTCTTCACAATAAATCTTGCTGCTGCTCACTCTTTGGGTCTGCACTACCGTTTTGAGCTTTAACACTCACCATGAGGATCTGCAGCTTCATTCCTGAAGTCAGCGAGACCACGAACCTACCGGGAGGAATAAACAACTCTGGGAGCTCCACCTTTAAGACCTGTAACACTCACTGCGAAGGTCTGCGGCTTCACTCCTGAAGTCAGCAACACCATGAACCCACCAGAAGGAAGAAACTCCAAACACATCTGAACATCTGAAGAAACGAACTCTGGACACACCATCTTTAAGAGCTGTAACACTCACCGCGAGGGTCCGCAGATTCATTCTTGAAGTCAGCCAGACCAAGATCCCACCAGAAGGAAAGATGTCTAGACACATTATCGCATGGATTATTTTAGTTTTCTTCACCATTGTATTAGTTTCCTATTCCTACTGTAACAAATGACCACAAACTTTGTGGCTTAAAACAACACAAATTCACTAATAGTTCTGTGGACCAGAAATAGGGAATAGGACAGTCTCATCAGTCTATAATCAAGATGTCAGTAGGGCTGCTGTGTTCTTTCTGAAGGACCTATAGGAAAATCTATTTCCTTGCCTTTTCCAGCTTCTATAGGCTACATTTGAATGTTTCTAACAACTTTATTATTATTTTGAGACAGAGTTTCTCTTTTGTTGCCCAAGGTGGAGTGCAATGGTGTGATCTCCGCTCACTGCCACCTGTGCCTCCTGGGTTCAAGCGATTCTCCCGTCTCAGCCTCCCAAGTAGCTGGGATTACAGGCACGTGCCACCACACCTGGCTACTTTTTTGTATTTTTAGTACAAATGGGGTTTCACCATATTAGCCTGGCTTGTCTCAAACTCCTGACCTCAGGTGATCTGCCTGCCTCAGCCTCTCAAAGTTCTGGGATTACAAGTGTGAGCTCCAAGCCCAGCCTAACAGCTTTATTATCATCACCTCTAACTATAAGCTCATATAAACATTTGAATGTAGGACATTGTTTTTTAAATTGGGTAAATACCTAGGAGCACAATTGCTGGATTATAAATAAAGATTATGTTTAATTGTTTAAGAAACTAACTGTTTTCCTAAGTGGGTGTATCATTTTGCATTCCCACCAACTACAAACAATCATTCCTGTTACTCCATATACTCACTAGCAGTTGACATGGTCAGTTTTTAAAATCTCTGTCATTCTGACACATGTGAAGTTATATCTCGTTATTGTTTTAATTTATAGCTTGCTAACGGCAAATACTGTCGAACATATTTTATATGCTTATTTGTTATCTGAATATTTTCTTTGGAGAGGTTTAGGTTCTGATATTATGCCCATTTAAAAATTGTGTTTCTGTTTTCTTTTTGTGAATTTTAAGATGTCTTGGGCTTGGTGTAATGGCACATGCCTATAATCCCAGCTACTTGAGTGGCAGGAGCAGAAGGATCACTTGAGCCCAGGAGTTTGAGGCCAGCCTGGGCAATGTAGCAGGACCTCATCTCAAAAACAAAAACAATAAAATGAATAAATAAACCAGTTCTTGGTTTTGGTTACAACTCCATATCAGACATGTGTTTAACAAATACATTTTTCCAGTCTGTGGGTTGTCTTTTCATTCACTAATACTGTTTGATAACGAAGAATTTTTAATTTTAATAAAGTCTACTTTGTTTATTTGCAGGGAGTAATGTCTTATTTTAAAACTCATCACCAAACCCAAGGTCATGTAGATTTCCTTTATATCTTCCTCCATAAGTTTTATAGTTTTGCACTTTACATTTAGGTCTATTTTTCATGTTGAGTTAATTGTTAGGTAAAATGGCTAGATCAGGGTTCTTTTTTCTTTCATATAGGCATCCAGTTGTTCCAGCACCATTTATTGGAAAGACACATATTGGATTTGCTTTAATCTGTTATCAAATATCAGTTGATTATATACCTGTGGGTCTATATCTGGTGTCTTAGTCCCTTTGGGGTGCTATAGCAAAGTACCACAGACTGGGTGGTTTATAAACAATAGGAATGTATTATTTACAGCTCAGTAGGCTGCGAATTTAAAGATCGAGGTGCCAGCAGATTTGGTGTCCAGTGAGGGCCC